>NW_022170663.1:26336233-26457873 GCF_008802855.1 Photinus pyralis
TCCGCAAGCTGCCGTTGCCTCTTGGTCCTTCCAGGTAAAATTCCTTTCATTAGTTCCTTTATGTAAATTTCGCCGAACTTCAGAGATTGCATTAGTGCTAAACTTGTATTTTTAAATACGGGTACTTCGAAAATATTTCGTAACAATAGAGTTCTTAAAATTTCTCGTTTACAGTAACTTTTGTTAGCAAATCTGCATACCGGCTTCCATCAGGTCCTTTTTCTTTAATATTTTACGTTTTAAATTTCGTTGTGTTACAATTATTTTATTGCCTGTTGGTCGCCGCTATTCTAGTTAAATTTAAATTAGCGTATTGTGAAAATATTGTGTTCTATTTCATTATGGCTGACGAATTAAAGAAAGCCAGGGGTCAAATTAAATCTAAGCTTACGCGATTTCAAACATTTATTTCAAAACTTAATAACGATACGGTTACCGAGGAAGATGCAATTGAGCTCCAAGATAGATTGGAGGCTATAACGCCCTTGATGAAGGAATACGATGAGACTCATAGTAAAATGATTAATTTGGTCTCTGATGTGAGCGACGACGAATGTCACCACGCACAATTTGAATCTGCTTATTTTAAAGCGACTTCATTCGCGAAATTGCTGCTCAACAAAGCAAAAGTTGAACGCATTTCAATATCTCCGTCGTGCAATTCCGATGCGAGAAGCGTTAACAGTTCTTCCCACAAGAACCCATTTTTTAATCTGCCTAAGATATCAATTCCTAAATTCTGTGGTGATTTAGAAAACTGGATAGAGTTCAGGGAAATTTTTAACAGCCTCATTCATTCAAATGAGGAGCTAAACGACGTTCAACGACTACACTATTTGAAGTCAAGCCTTACTGGCGACGCAAGCCAGGTAATCAAATCGCTACAATTTTCCGCCGGCAACTATCAAGTTGCTTGGAAAGCAATCTGTGCTAGGTATGATCAGCCTCGCATGCTAATACGCAATCATTTAAGATCTATACTAGATTTAGAATCCTGTGTCAAGGAGGCGTCTCCCGCATTAAGAAAGATCTCTGATGCATTATTCAAACACGTCACCGCTTTACGCTCGCTAGCCTCCGACGCCCAATTATTTGAAACTACCATCATATATATTATAATGTCTCACAAACTAGATTCTACTACATTACGCCAATGGGAAAGAAACCAAAATGATGCTGGTACCGCAATACCGAACTTTGACGAGTTCAAAACTTTCTTAACAAACACTGCAAATTTGCTAGATAGCTTGCAATCCAAATCGGATTCGAAGTCTACCCCTACGCCAGTATACGCCAAAGGAAAACCTCAAATGTCAAAATCCTTTGTGATGAATTCTCCAATATGCATCTTATGCAAAGACTCCCATACACTCAATTCTTGTGAGCATTTTCTAAAATTTTCTCCATCACAAAGAATTGCCAAAGTTAAAGAATTAAAACTATGTTTGAATTGTCTGTACAAGGGTCATATGATAACTCAGTGTACTTCTAAATACAGCTGTCGCACCTGCAAGGGGCGGCATCATTCCCTGCTGCACCTAAGCTCTGGTCCTGCTAGCCAAGAGGCGCCTACTGGGCGGAAAATAGAGTCCAATCCTTCTAGTAGCAATAACGATGAACCAAGTCAAAGTATTGCTGCATTTTGCACGAACACCATTCAAGTTCTTCTACCAACCGCTTCAGCTCAAATTCTTGATTCTACTGGAGCGGCACACACAATTCGTGTTTTATTAGATTCTGGTTCGCAGTCTAATTTCATTCGCGCTAGCATTTGTCAGAAATTGAAGCTGAACGTCGAAAATGCTAACGTTACGGTGTCAGGTTTAAGTAAATTATCATCCACTATTCGATCAAAATGTTGTGTAATTTTACGATCTCAATATTCGGGTTTTCAAGAGGACGTTTCTTGTTTGATTCTTGAAGAGATCACTGGCACAATGCCTAGTTTCCGCTTTAACTGCAACATCAAACTGCCAAAACACATCAAATTGTCTGATCCATCATTCAATACTCCCGGAAATATTGATATGTTAATCGGATCGCCTCTATTCTTTTCTTTATTATGCGCGGGTCAAATAAGGTTAGGCCCAAACATGCCCATTCTACAAAAAACCCAACTGGGTTGGGTAATTTCTGGCCCTATAGGTGCCATCCCTTCTACCAAATCGCAATGCAATTTGAGTGTATTAAACGATCTTCCTGAACAGTTAGCCAAATTCTGGGAATTACAAAGCTATCCCTCTGACAAGGTACATTCAGCTGAGGAGACGGAATGCGAGACCCACTTTACGAAAACCGTCTCACGAGATGAAGACGGAAGATTTATTGTCGACATTCCTTTTAAGGCTCCTCTCGACACCCTAGGAGAATCATACAATAAGGCTCAAAGACAATTTTTCGCTTTGGAGAGGCGTCTTCAAATGAATCCCATCATTTTGGAGCGCTATACTGCCTTTATGGAGGAATACCAAAATCTAGGCCACATGTCACTTTCAAATGCATCCTTTAGAGGCATTTCGTATTATCTTCCCCACCATGGAGTGATGAAGGAATCAAGCCTTACCACCAAGCTTCGAGTGGTATTCAATGGTTCCTCATCGACTACGTCGGGACGGTCTATCAATGATTTTCAAATGGTTGGCCCAACCATACAACAGGACCTCTTTTCTATATTGGTGAGATTTCGAAAATATACTTACGGGATTTCAGCTGATATTGAAAAGATGTACCGACAAGTTCTAGTAAACCCAGATCAGAGACCCCTGCAACGCATTTTGTGGAGACCTGTTCCCTCTGAGCCGCTTTTGTCCTATGACTTGAACACCGTTACGTACGGTACATCATCTGCTTCATTTCTCGCCATCCGATGTTTATATCAAATTGGAATAGACATCGAAAAATTCGATTCCAAAACGTCAAGCATCATCAAGTCCGACTTCTATGTCGATGACCTCTTAACTGGCGCCGATGATCTTTTTGAAGCCCAAGTACTCGCCTCTAAAGTCTCACATGCCCTTCGTGAAGGCTGCTTTCCGATTCGTAAGTGGATTTCCAACGATCCAAGGGTACTGGCTCACTTACCCGAGGAGGACATCCATCCAGGCTTACTGGAACTGGGATCCCATGATCATACTACCACTCTGGGACTAATTTGGAATTTTCAAACCGATAGTTTTACCTTCACCATCTCACCAGCTCCCATAAGTAAGATAACCTTTCTCAAATTGCTCAAATTTTTGACCCGCTTGGCCTTCTCAGTCCATGCACCGTTAGTGCTAAAATACTCTTACAACAATTTTGGCTGGAGAAATTAGGATGGGATGATCCGGTGCCACAGCCGATTTTATTGAAGTGGTCCTCTTATAGGAGCGAATTAACAGAGCTTAGTGAACTCCAAATACCCAGGCACTCCATATGCGTTCGATCAACTAACATTCAACTGCATGGATTCTGTGATGCCTCTATCAGCGCATATGGCGCGTGCATCTACCTCAGATCTGTTGATCAAAGTAATAAAATTCATATAAGTTTGTTATGTGCCAAATCGAAAGTGGCGCCCCTAAAGCCCCTTACCATTCCCAAACTAGAACTCAGCGCTGTCCTGTTAGCTAAACTTGTTGAACAGGTAATTAATTCGCTAAATATGAGAGTATCCGCCACGTACCTTTGGTCAGATTCTACAATAGTGTTAGGATGGGTAAAAACCAGCCCTAATCTATTGAAAACCTTTATATGCAATCGAGTCGCTGATATACAGGAGCGTACTTCTTCCGCAATCTGGAGACACGTTCCCACCAAATGCAATCCTGCTGACTTGCTATCCAGGGGAGTCACGCCAAAATCTTTAAAGTCCACTCAATTATGGTGGAATGGGCCCGACTGGCTCGCAAGCTGTGAATCATCATGGCCAAAACCACCTGATTCACTCCCACACCTACCTGAGTTCAAGCTTCAAACTCACTCGCTTATTACTACAACATCATTTAATCTAATCGACAAATTTTCCGATATATCTCGATTGGAAAGAGTTGTTGCATTTCTGTTGCGATTTATTAATAATTGTCGCGTGGTCATGAAAAATCGCATCACTGGCCCTCTAACAGTACTCGAAATTCGAGCCGCTCTTTTATGCCTGATAAAAATATCTCAGATCGAATCCTTTGGTGAAGATCTGAATCAGCTACGACGAAATCGCCCCCTGAAGCGGTCCTCCTCTATAATAAGTCTGAATCCATTTTTGGATTCAGAAGGTATCCTGCGCGTTGGTGGCAGACTTCGCAAATCAAATTATCAATTTGATAAGATTCACCCTATTGTACTCTCGGGAAAACATCGATTGGCCAAACTACTCACTCTCCGAGAGCACTTGAGATTGTTACACGCTGGCCCACAGCTTCTTCTGTATTCCCTTAGGAACCAATTTTGGATTATCTCTGGAAGAAGTCTAACTAAGCAGACGGTACACAAATGCATGAAGTGTTTCAGATTCTCTCCCAAACTGGTAAAACCCATCATGGCCGATTTACCTCCTTCTCGTGTACAAGCTGCACCTCCATTCTCCACCGTTGGCGTAGATTATGGAGGTCCTTTCCTCATTAAAAACCACAAGGGCCGAGGTGCCAAAACCTCTAAGAGCTATTTATGCCTTTTCATCTGCTTTGTGACCAAAGCAGTTCATTTGGAACTGGTGACTAATCTAACATCGGAGTCCTTCATAATGACATTCAGGCGGTTTGCTTCCCGCCGAGGAAAACCGTCTCACGTGTATTCCGACAACGGAACCAATTTTGTTGGAGCCAATTCGCTACTGAAAGAATTGAGCTTATTTTTAAAGAGTAACGGCGATCACATCAATAAAACGTTTGCTGTTGAAGGCACCACATGGCACTTTATTCCTGCCCATAGTCCTCATTTTGGAGGCCTGTGGGAGGCCGGTATAAAATCCGTAAAATCACACTTAAGGAGAGTATTAGGTACATCCTTACTCACGTATGAAGAATTTAGTACTTTGCTATCTCAAATTGAAGCGACTATCAACTCCCGTCCGCTTTCTCCCTTATCAAGCGATCCCAATGACTTCCAACCCCTCACGCCGGCACATTTTTTGATTGGAAGACCACTGACCTCACTGCCAGATCCAGACGTCAGCAGTATACCGATTCCACGTCTCAAAGCATTTGAGCTAGTTCAACAACTTCATCAACGCCTGTGGAAGAGATGGAGTAAAGAATATGTAAGCGAGCTACAGCAGCGCACGAAATGGCGATCTCATCTGTCCGACCTCAAAAATGGCACCTTGGTGCTCTTGAAAGAAGATAACCAGCCACCTCTACATTGGAAGCTGGGTCTTGTTGTAGCTGTTCATCCCGGTGCAGACGGAGTAGCGCGAGTTGCATCTGTGAAAACTATAAATGGAGTGGTGAAACGTTCTTTTGCAAAAATTTGTCCTCTGCCAATCGTATAGTTAATTATAATGAAGTGCAAATGATTAATTATTTGTGCAGTGATGATAGTTTTTTCTTGTTCTTGAAAATTGTTAGTTGTTAAGAAACCATGATGTACACTCTAGATTCAATTTGTATTCAGTTTTCATTGTTATATTGTTAGGTTAAGTAAATGCAGTATATTATTGAAAGCCTTCTTTCAAGGCCGGGGGCATGTTGAGAATTTCTTAGTATTTTCACAAAAGACCTTTTAGTTGTTGAGAATTTCCTAGTATTTTTATTTAGAAGAGACCTTCTTGGTATTTCGACAAGGCCTAACGGTAGTTTTAAGATTCCAGGGACAAGTATCCCTAAATGAAGCAGAGTCGGTTTCGAACTGCTGAACAGTAAGCACCTTTTTGTTCACCTCAATGTATATATTTCTTGTTAATTAAATGTCGTAAATTGTTATTACGCTACCTATTTGTTTTATTTTGGTTAGACGCCGCAAAGTTCTACAAATCAATGTAAAGTACATTATTTTTTTGGTGATAGCCGCAAATTATCACAGTGGGATTGTGGACCCCACGAGTTCAGTAAATTGCCACTGCAAAGGTAAACCACACAAACACAAACAATAACCCGATCCATCGCATAAGCCGATAACAAAAATCACTGCAAGCAATCTACGCTCTGTGGTCTTCATAATAAAAATCTTCGCGATTTTTTTTTCTCGCTTGAGGAAAAAGCATAACGCGCATCTACTTTGGGATTGGAGAAAAATTCGCCCAAGAATGTTTCTAGAAAGATTCCTGAGATATTTCTAGTGCACTTTTCCTCAATTTGTTAGTAATTTCCAAGATTTTCATATTTGGAAAGAGAATGACAAATTGGAAAACGGCGTAGCTCGTGTAGAGATACATTTCCAAAAAGGTTTCCTAAGGTTTGTAAATAATTTCAACCGATTTCGGGAACTGCCATATCTTCATTGTAGATAATCCCCAATACCCCAAGGCCGCAACTTTCCCAGATATTTGTATAATTCGCAAATGGTTATTCACACATTCCATTGGGTAAAAGGAATAGTAGACAAACCAAGAAAAAATTGTCTTGATTGCAGGTTTAAATATTTGACTTAATGATCGGCAATATAAATACAGGTGCATGAAATGAGGCCAATAAAATTTACGGTAACGGATTGGAAAAAAGCCGGTTTGAATCTTGAGAAATAGAATTTCGTATTGCCATTTCGACATCTGCAATCAACTTTTGAGTTATCCGCAACTCAAGAAACAACAAGGCAGTTTCGAGACGCAGGTGGTCAAATTCTTTGTAATACGACAATGGCGTTAATTAATGGTGATAAAAAAATGCTGTACAGATTTATTTTTAGGTGCCGCCGCCGCCGTTACCGCTTTTGTAACGGATGGCTCTGGGAATCCACTTCACACACGCCTGGTTTAATACAGAAAGACATTACAGTATGATATTAAAACAAGTTATTAATCACGGTAACTTAAGATAAGCCACTTATCTTGTCGACTCGGGCAGGAAGTGGGATTATAAAGACGTCCGATGCCAAATCAAAGTTCGGCGCGATGTAATTTTCGGCGGCGGCGGGCGGAAAACCGCACATTTCCATATTGCGTTTAATTTCGCGCGAAGTACTCGAAGCAATGGTAACGAGACGAAAACGTGTCTCGTCAGTTTAGCGTCAATCAGGATTATAAATTCTTTTTGAAGTGTGAAGAAGCCGATCAACGTGAACACGTGAATTCCAATGTGTTTTTTCTTTGTAATATGATCGTGTATCTCAACTTTTTCATTCAAACTTCTAGAGCGAGGAACAATTTCGAGGTTTGGTTCTGTTTTGAACCAACTTGTGCTAAACACTGGAGGAAGAAGGCCATTCACTTTTCCAATTGATTGAATTGAAATTAATGTATAGGACACATGTCAATTTTAAGCGGACGTTGAGTTAACAACATTTTCATTTAAAGAAAATGTCCTCTAAACTCTACAACCAGCCAGTTTTACAGATTTGTAATAAAGCTATTAATATTAGCCGGGGGTGTCTATTGGGGTACTTGTAGACGCTACCACGAGAAATGTGATCTAAAACTTCTAAAAACTGTGAACTCAAGCTATAGCGTTACAGGGCCCCGACGAGAAACAAATTCCGCTGGCAGTAGGTACGATTTTGTCCTTAGCGGTAATATACAGGGTGGAAATTTTGTCTGGAACACTAAATAGGTATATCTTCAAAACTACAATTTTTGCAAAGAAGTTTTTTGTGGTATCCAGTATTATAAAATGTTTTTTACGAATCTACGTACTATACATTTGTCGTCAGTGGCGTACTTCTCCATGGTCAAGGACGGTATATTCTTTTTATAAGCAACCACTTTTTTTACTGCGTATTATTAAATGGTACACTTTTTTGGATATAGCATCATAATAAACTTACTATATTACATAATCAAATTTAACAGAAGAACTCAAAGGAAACAGTTGCGTTCATCTTTTGTTATTTGTCAAAGCAATTTATTGTGTCAAATGTTTAAAAAAATTGCAAGAAATCTATGAATTTAAAAACCATGAACAGTGGCGTGCGTCTGTATTTAATTTAGCTGCTAAAAAAACACAATGTAAATAAAAAATTTTCTATTACTACAAATAAAAACTAAAGAAAAAATTGTAAAAAAATCAAGTGTTCCAATTGTTCCCCATTGGTCGTTTGACAATAGCCCAGTCTCCAAACAAATTCATGCTTGACCAAACCTTTTGCCTCTGAAGTGATATCCTGTTTCTCCCGCCGAATTCGTTGTTTTAAAACTTCTACATTAACTGTTGATTTGTTGGTATTAACTTTCGTTTTCGAGTGACCCCATACATTATTTTCTACGTTTTTTTTAATATTCAAAAAGGTGTAGGCTTTAAGAATGTGATATTAAAAAAAATATCTGTTCAAGACAAACTGTCCACGCTGTATGTAGCCGCATTCCTAACGTGGCGCCATTGATCTCCCCAACTATTACAGCTAGCTAAGAGGAAAACTAGAAGTGGGGTTTTCACCAGAACTCGCACTTGGCATTTGCTTTATTTGGACGTTTCTAGTAAGTATATCTACAAAAATATATAGTTGTACAAAAGACGGGATGATTCTGTTAGGAAACTACTGGATATAGGTTTTTGTAAATGTGTAAAAATGGCTCAATGCATGAGTCAGTTTCAGTTTAAATATTTTCATCTTTACGGGGAAAAAAGTGCCTTAAATTTGGAGTGAACTTGATGTCCCCTTATATGTCAAAAACAAACTCAATGGTTTGAGTATTTCCAAAATTTATGGCAATACCTAAATGTACTCTTAAATCCCCAATGATTTGTGGAATTCATATTAGACGGTTCCATTTACAGCGTAGGTTCCCAATTTTAAATAGTGAGTGCAATAAAGATAGCGGATCAATAATAAGAGATGGATAGCTTGTGACGTCACTCCAGGCGACGCCATTTTGAAATACGAGCCATTGATACCGCATTCGCAGTTGACGACAATTAATTAATTGATGGATCAAATCAAAATTCCCAACAAATTAAATCCGCGAATAAAACTACATACCTTCGCTTAGCCCCACTCACAAATTGGCACGATTCTTAGAATTTTATTTAAATCAAGTGACAGATTTAATTAATTGATCGTAATGAGAGGCTGATTTGAAAGAAATAATTCAATTAAATCGGCAAAACCCCGAAATTAAAGCGCGAATTAAATTAATTGGTCAAATCAAAGTCTAAATTCCATGGAATTATTCAAAATTACCAGAAATAGTCACCCCGAAAACATCCTCGCAAATGTGAATCAATTTAATTGACCTTGATTGATCCGCGAATAACATGCAAGATGGCGCAAAAACCCCTTCTGTTCTAGTTTCAACGGTAGACAGTGGATTGAAAGGAAACAAACCCGTTAAGAAAAAAATGCAAATTATTTAAAAAAAATATTAAAATGTTAGTGATTTTAGTATAATGTAACAAGGTGATATGAGCAACCTTTGTGAACAATATCCCTCGTTTACGTATACCTTTTTTTGTGTCTTATTTCTTGGAAGAATACATTTTACTGGCCTGTTAAACCAAAACCACCCAATAATTAAATACGTAGACTCCATCAACAAAGGAGGTTTTCATTGAAAAAATTAGGTTTTCACATTTTAAAAACTGAAAATGTTGACCTGAAACAAATTTCCATAAAATATATTGCTATGTGCAATGGCAAACGGCTACTAAGTCCCCCAAAAACTACCTGTCCAGCTAGCGGAATTTAACTCGGATACTTAACAACACCATTAAAGGAAAAAATATAATTTTTTATGGCACGTCCAGCTTCTGCCACGGCGAAAATCTCGATACTGACGTAAATGATATTAATTTGAAAAATTCAGCAGTACTAACCGCTTTGAAAAGTCATTACAAATACATAACACATTTCCAAGTAACACCTAACGTAATTCTGAGAAAACTTTAACATGAGAACTCTTCTGGGTCGTAATTTGGGCTCGATTAAACACACAATAGCTTATTTATAGATAAAACAAAATTTATTCGACACAGAACAATCAAATAAGGTGGAAGGAAGAATGGCCCTCAGGGCCAGTAAAACAAATACCACGCATCAAGCGATCGTTGGTAATAATTAAAAAAATCTTAATTACCTTAACGTGAAAATAATCCTTATCATCCAAATGAAGATACTTTGGAATTTCGAAGAAAACTCCTTTTAACGGGTTTGAGCTTAACTCGACTAGATTTTCTTTTACAAAACTTTATGACTGACAGAATTGACTATCTAACAAAAAGCTTCGATACCGGCCGAACTGACTGTTTTGATATATTATAATAATAACGCCCACCCCGCAAAAAGCAACAATTGACTTTCAATACTAAGAGAGCCACGAGTAACGTTCGCCTCTTGTGTTTAAAACAATTTCCATTTCTTCACTTTCCGCTTGTCCTTTAACAAAAAACTGCGCGTCTTCGAAAATTCAAACCGCACCTGTCCTCTCTTAACGGCAATAACATGTCCTTATCTCGAAATTTAATTAAGGTACGCAGCGATAACAACTCTTATCGCAACGACCGGAGAGAAACTTTTTCCAAAAGAATAAAATTAATCTTTTTAACACGTACAATTAAATAAACATAAAGGAAGGTCATTCTTTAAACCAAATTAATAACTAATAATACTGTTACAAACCAAATCGACTTCAAAATCGGATGACATGATCGATATTGTCCTTAATCTACAAAAAACATCCATAATAATAAATAAGTGGATTGATAAAAGACACTAAACCTTCCCCATACTTTTTTTATTATTTTCGGTGGTTAAAATTAAGGCATTAGGTGACAGTGACTATAGTTTCGACCCGAAGGTCATTATCAAGCTTAAATTTAAGAGAACGTGTAAAGGTTGTTGAAAAGTTACAATTTAAAAGGGTACATTTTGGTTATCTGTATGAGGAAAAATTACTAATTTATGATATGACATGGGAAACAATAACAATATTAAAAATTTAAAAACTTTTTGTCCTCACATATTATAAGTACAATTGATTAATATAAAATCGAAATTAGAGGAGACGAGATGGATACAGCCATCTTGAAACGAAATGTGAAATATTGATTCTCATTGTCCAAGGAATGCTCTTTTCAACCATACCAAATTTGTTAAAATCGGTCAAACCGTTAAGAAGTTAAAACAGGTTACTGCAAAAACAATTGAACGCCTCACACCATCTTTGTTTTTGAAATAACTGAGTTTTTGTTTTTACGAAAATGATAAACTGGTTCTCTTTAAAAATGTGAAAAAAGAATGTTTAGTTTACCCATTATGCGAATTTAAAGAAAATGCAATTTTAAAATTTAAGATGGCAGTTACGCCCTCTGGTGGTCATTTTTAGAACTTGAAAATATTTTCTAGCGATTCTTCATAACCGATTTACCCAATATTTTTTTTACCCCTAAGCCATACGATGAATATGGCCGAGGAACAGTCTCATTGGGTCACCCGGTGCATTTTTTTTCGTGTCTGATGTAAAATCTGTCTCAATAGTGCTATCTTTTTCTAACCTTACTTCTCTTCGACAATTTTCTTCTACTTTTATATCTTCCCTTCTCTGATAATGAGTTTTCAAGTTCACTTTGTCAATTTTTTGTTCATAGTTACAATAGTGTTATCTTTTTTTCTTTTTCTCATTCTATCCTCTTTTTTATCTTTCCTTTTTCCTTCCTTAACATTTCATGTTGGTTTTTGGTTCTGACTTTTTCACGTTTAGATTTTGGTATTATTCACACTTTCTTTTTACTTATCTTCGTCTCTTTGGTCGATTTTTATGGGTCAGACTTTACCACACAAGGCCAAAAAGGAAATCTCGTCAGCTATCTTACATCCGTACTATTTAATTTAAGGGGGTTGTAAGATTATCTTAAAGACACCAGACAGTTACCTATCCTGTCAGTGTCCACAATAATTGCTTATAGAATTCTTTAAAATAAATGCGGTTGGTGCCCTTTCCGCCATGTTCAAACGAGTCACGGACGTGTCTTCCGTAGCCGAATTAAAACTGTTGAGAAATCCAATAACAATTTATCATCAAACGAATGTTGGTTTATATTCTATCAACACCGGACAATTAAAGCGTGCCGCTTCAACCTTCGAACGAATTAATTACACAGACCTAATTTATACTCACATACAATTATTGACGTAAATCATTCATGATTAGATTGGCGTGAAGTATTTGATAGAAAAAACCGTTGGCTTACGTCTCATTGTATAATTAGCCGTAGGAATCACGATCTCAACTGTTCTATTACATAATTTTACATTTTTATGGAAGGCCAACGTGTACCTACTTCATGATAGACAAGCAGGACCAGGAATGTGAGCGAAAAATAGGAAATGATTATCTACTCTACCACTGAACCAATTGCGATTTTTCCGTCATAATCACTTGATTAATGTTAATTTCGCACATCTGCTTCAATGTTAACAGTGGAAATAATACATCATTTTCTAAACTGCCGTGCCTAATTTAAAATGTAATTACCTAAAAAACCGTACCTAAATCGCGCAATGCTTTCAACAGTGGAATAAAGTGCGCCTTCATCAATCATATTCATAAGAACGGATGTTGATTGATATTATTTCAGAACGTCATTCCCCGGTTTGGCAATCCTTGTACGTCTGTGTAAGCCCATTGGGGAGTAAATGGACTGAATCGTGCACGCCAACTTTTAGGGAAAACCGATTTGTTTATCCCAAATCAATGGCGAACGACCCTAAAATATTCAAAAGGCAGATGTCCACGCATTTCCGACGTCATCTGTATCATTTTACGGTTACACATTCAATTGACGAAACGATTAATTATTTAACCAGCAAGCACGCGTATAAATAGCAACAAAAGGATAATTTATTATGCGCTAACCGCAATTGTTTTCATTATGCAAACCAACTATTTTAATTATACCTGCGTTGGCGTGTGCTAACGAATGATGCTCTCTGCTCTAATCAACCCTGAACAGAAACGACCAATTTATCCTGGCCTTGTCTTCATGGCGACTACTTCGCGAATTTGCATAGTCGATTTTTCTACGTCAAGTAAAAGCAAAAGTACAATAAGTAGTGAATGTTTCTCATTTTCTATAATGAGATCGTTATGACAGCTGAATAGAATATGCATGCTAACTTTTTTTTCTCTCTTTTTGTTAATCCGGTAAGGCTTCTTCCTATCATTGTGTAAATTTGGCATGTATCTTATGTAATTACTGATATTAACCGTTAGAAACTTCTTTTCAAGTTTTCTACGCCAGTTTATAATACAATGAGGCTCAAAGGAGAAATAATTAATAATACTATTTTTTACAGGTAAGCTGACGTACGCGAGACGGATTGGATTTATAAGGTGAGAATATTTACTATACGCCTGCCACGAAGTTCTTCCCTTCGATCGATCAATCAATTCAAATTATGTCCGTCGTTATCTTCAATTTTGAAATTGTTTTGTCGGGTTTAAGTATCAAAATATTAGGAATATCTCGTAAAAGAATTGAAGAAGATGCGCAAGTATTGCAAAAAAATAGTTTCTAATCAAAATTTTGCATTTCCTTGACGTTAGCAACAATAACTAAATAGCATTCCGCATTCTTAAAATGTTTACTCAAATTTAGCAAGCGAATTTCACTTATAAACTTCATTGTTCACTATTCAAAGTTTACTTATTGTTTATTGCTTACCACCAGTTACGTATTCAATACCTGTTACTTTCGATCGACCAGATAATAAATCTCTCATTATCACATATTCAATTTTTCTTTATATTTTTATAAATGTGAGCTCCATTCCTCAAAATTTGTTGCTTAGCGCAAAGCCGCAAACGAACAAGGACACTTCGAGGGAAATTTCAATACTTCATTTTTCGTATGTGGGCGCAGTGATACTTCCCGCTCCTGTTCTAAGTCACTTGATTCCAATAGTTACGTATATTAAATGTTAAAAAAACGTTCATTTACATCCCACTTAATCTAAATTTTACTTCAAATTAAAAACTTTATTCCTTCTGGATGGGTGTCAGGAGAACATGGCCATCTTTGTTATTATACTTACAGATTCGGTTAAATTGACAAAGTTGTGTAGTTTTTGATGCTAAATATTTCGATGCGATATTTTGAAAAAAATAAATCGTTTCGTAGATAATTGGAAAAACGTGAAAATTGCTATGTTTAGTTCAAATATTTTAGTAACAAAGAATTGGATCGAAAAAAGTTTCAAATAAAAGTTGCAAAATTCGATGGTATTGTTCAGGCCATATAATATTTTGTTACAAAAAAATTAGTTACCGGGCGAAACCGGATTTTTCAGGCAGGTGAAATGAATAGAAATTGGGAAAAAATAATTAAAACAGCTGAATTTTTCCGCGGGTGAAATCCCGGGGGTTGTGTTTTGCAAATTCTGGCAAATCTATTAATTTTAGACGAAAATGTTAAATGTAAAAGTTATAGAGATTAAAAAAATGAGCAACTTTTTTATCTGCACTATTTTCACATAACCTTCAATTTCCCTAAAAAAAACAGAAAAACTGTTTTTTTTTCGTTTTTTATTCCTATTTTTGCGAAAAAATGTCGTAGGGGTTTGAAATTTGGAGGAAACATAGCTTGTTTTATGATAAGAAAGAAGAAAATTTTTGGGCCCATAAAGTTGAACCGTTTCCAAGATCTCACGATTTCTGGAAAAAACTACCTCTTTTTCAAGGGGATGAAAAATCCGAGGAAAAATCTATTTTTTTTTTCATCGTACAGAGGTGCGCGGGGTAGCAAAATTTTCGGGAAGGCTTATATTTTAATAAACAAAAATAAATAGTTATTTATGTATCAAGGGCATTAAGGCGATATTTATGCCGAGGGCGACAGATATTGTAAGTCGCCCGAGGGTTAAATATCGAGTAATGCCTGAGGTGCATATAACATTTTATTTTTCATCGTTCCAAATAATGTATTTCCAATATACAAAAATGTAATGATTATTGTTTGCCAACTTTATATCAAGTAGCATCTTTTTTTATTGCATGATATAACTCTCGTCAATGTATTTGACAGGCCGTTTGAGGGCATAATGAAATGACAATCCATTATGCCCTCTCATTATGCCCTCGGGCGTCATAGTCTGCTTTATATATCTCCTATGACAGATATAATTGGCATATAATAGGCAAATGAAAAATAAAAAATATTATTCCTATAGCAAAAATTCGAGAAAATCGCCAAAAACTGGAAAAACAGTTTTAAGATAGGTATACATGGTTTTTAACATGATAAATCAACATGTTGGATGTTAATAAAGATTTTTTCGAAATGTGTCTTCTTGCTTCTCTTTAATGTTTGCTGAAATATTCTCTTTTGTTATCTTATGTTCAACTGTTTTAGTTCAAACATCTTTATTATTTCTTTTTTCTGCATTTTTACCGCAATAAAAGCAATTCGAAATAAATTATCTTGCTTCCTGATTCCTGAACAATTTCTTTTTGTTCACTGACTCTTCTTCCTGTCTGTTTTATGCTGATGCAATTGCGTTGGGCCTGTTGATAAACTTGCAAAATCTGCAATAAGAACGTTAGTTTTACCGGCTAAATGTAAAACCTGGAATACACTTTATGAGGATTTTTCATAATTGCTGTAAATTAACGATCAACAGGCCCTACTTAATCCCATCAGCTGTAAAACAGGCCGGAAGAAGAGTTAATGAACAAAAACAAATTGTTGAGGAAGCTAAAGAATTTTATTTTACTTCAAATTACTTTTATTTCAGCAAAAATGCAGAAAAAAGAAATAATAACATTGTTCAATTAAGACAGTTGGGCACTAGGAAACAAAAGAACATATTTTAGCAACATTAAAGAGAGAGAAGACAGATTTCAAAAACTTTTTATTAGCGCGGATCCAATACGTTAATTTATTTGCAAAAAAAGCTATTTACTTACTGTCAAAAACAGTATACCTTAAAACTGTTCCCCACGTTTGCCCAGCATGTACTGAATTCACTTCGGAAAAACAACGAATTTGCTTTAAAGCGAAGAAAGGCAACTAACTTAGCCACCAACTTAAAGGCACGCGAGTCTTCTCAAACTTCAAAACAGTAACTCGGCCTCGTAACTGGTAAAAAGGGTCTCAAAGGACCGCAACTCAGCCTCGAGATTGGCAAAAAGCGCCAATCTAACGCCAACTCCCGTATTTAAACGTAAAATATTTACAAAAATTTTATCCAATAAACAGCCCTTGGTAATTCGATAAACCAATCAACAACTTGCGACAAGACGCGTGTTTTTGTCACGTACGCGAATATTTACACGGAATTATCTTGTCCAAACTATTACATTTCTACGAAAACAAACAGATTTTTCTGATTAAAAAATCCACTTTATCTATAGACAACTACATTAATCTTTTATAAAATAAACGAAACCCAATAAATCAAGTCGGAGCTGTCACAAATTGATAACAGAAATTGAGATAAAAATTTTCTTAACCATAATTCTAAGAAATACTCTTTCTTTTACAATGAAGTAAGCAAAGCAGACACGCAAATTCGTTTTCTGTTTATTAGTAAATAATCCCACGAAATTGATTAACATGGGTGGTAATGGGCATTTGATTAATAAATAAACCACCCACATATCATCCCAAGTGCCTGGACCTAAACCTCAGCGTCCCCAACGGATATTGTTTACAGCAATATTTAAAAAAAATTCAAGTGAATAAAAAAAATCCAACATAATTTCAAAAAGGTTTTTGAATTTTTTTTTGTTTTTTTTAACATTTCTTTTGTTATATTTTTGAAAAGGGAATTTAATAGGATATCTTTTTAAATTAAACTCTACAGTTTGTTCTATTTAATAAAAAAACAAGTTTCTGTATCTCTAAAAAGATGAGGGAATTCGGAAATTGACAAATTTTTGATTTTCCTACGTATCTCTTAAGTGAGCGAAAATTTGGAACTGGGAACTACTATTGTCGACCTGCGTTCCTGATCGAGTGAGATTTTTATGAGGACCGGAAAGATCAATTTATACAACTGCTGATATTCGGATTAAGGTCGTGATACTTATCATTGTCATTCAAGACACAAGCTATCTAAACTTTGACGTGATAATTTCCTCACCTGCAATTCGCTCTACGTTCCGTACAATAGAGCATAGATGATATATTAATCAACTTCGATTGTGGCGGGATCATGTGGTGTAAACTAACCTATAAATAATAAAAAATATTGCAAACAACTGAAATATGAAAAATATGCTTACCTAGATTAAGGTTAGCAACAACTCAATTCACGTTAATACGTTTAGATAAATAATTTCGGCAATTTTAACTTGATGCATCAGGAATTTCGTAAGATTTCAACATCTTTCGCAAAATTGGTACCAGTTATTCTCTACCAAGTCACATTCTCTATTTATACCCTGAAGGCGCATTCAATCCTATACGTACATTCAACGAGAAACGGAACGTTACAACTTAGGATTCGTAATATCAACTTATATCACACAATTGTGATTTCAATCTTGTAATTTGGGTTTAACTTCGTATAATTAATTACGACTTAAAGCACGTCATTTTTAAAGTCGTAGCTAAATACATGATATAGGTCAAAATTACGACGTTGTAAGTCAGAACCACAAGACATAAGCCGAAATAACGATGTAATTACCAGATGTAAGTCTGAAATAAGCTGTACAAGTAAAAATTATGAGGCAGAAGTCCGAATTATACGATTTAGGTAAGAAATTATGACATTTAAGATAATGAAAAAATGTGGCCATGGTAAGCCTCCTTACAAAGTGAAAAACGTGATTTGTGGCAGGAAAGGTAAACAAACAACGGCGTTGTCTACACTCAACACATAGAATTGTAAATGTGAAATTACTGAAAATTTTATGTAGTCACCTAAAACCTGACAACCGTATGGATTACGTGGATGGGAATATAAAAAAGGCGTCTGTTTGTACTTGTATGTTAAATACGTTTCAGAAGACGATAAAACAATTAAAATTTATGGGAATCGGTGTATGGAATCTGTAAAGAGTAGTGTTGTACATAATTATGAAATTTCGTGTAGGTTAAAAGTTAGATAGGGATCATTGTGTGCCAAAACAAATTAGAAACAAATGGAAATAAGGTAATTTTTTGTGTATTTAATCTAAATCAAATTACAAAGAACAAATCGATGCAAATGGAAAAACTTTTTCGAAATTACCGGCGATGTCTCCCCGTTATGCTATTAATTTACTTCATAATAGGAAACGCAACATTTTCTTTCATAAATCATTCACGGTTGACAAAACGAACTGCTTCGTCTGTAAAGAACACCGAATGCAATACTGTAATTAACCACCGATAATTAGCATCATGTCAGTACCGGAATCGAAAATTCCTGAACGTTGGTGAGTACATTTTATAAGCAGCTGCTGTTCATTTGCTTCTAAGATATTCGAAAACGATCACTTGTACGACCGACGTCCGGATGTGGTTATTGTCATAAAGGACGGTTTCCGACAGATGTCAATACAGTGGCAGATAATTAAAATCTACCATGTGGGTTGTTTCTAGTGAATTTTCAGGTATTAGGTAGTGTTTGCATTTCACTCCTGATTAAGAAATTCTCCTATACTTAATAGGCTCTTTGCTTTATTTAACGACTTCCAGGTTTATAGTAAGGACAGATACTTTTTGTATTAGGAGCAGAAAAACCTCGAAGAAATTAGGAGCTCCAGGGACTTCATTCATCATTGGTTACAAGGAAGGAAAAAAGAGCTATTGAAAACCTTCCATAATTTTACAATTTCACGTTATAATAGTTTTCAACCCGTACGACAACATGACTACACCGATATTTAAAATATTGACGGAAATGAAGCTATTTATTACCACTGTTATGTAACGGAGACCGACATTCTCATCAAAGGCTCACAGTACGAACAATATGGGGAGAACGCAGAAGCCTGCCTTTTGGGTCAGAATCAGAACATAACCTGTCTTGTTGTAATAATATATAGGGGTATGTTCAGGGTTTATTTAGGGTTTAGAATTCGTGAATTTCGTGAGTGCCCGCTTTTGGTTACGACATGACCTGTCTAATTGTAATAAAAAGTTTCGCGATCCATTCCATAAATTTATATATTTTTTATACAATACATAAAAATTCAAATATTCAGGGGCCATGAAAAAGTCACATTTGGCATTTTGTAAAATAAGGTAGTAGCAAAATACAATTGTAAACAAATTCAATAAATATATTTCGCCCCCATATAAAAAACAGGAACCACTCACACCCATCGCACAAGCCGATAACAATAATCGTAACGGAATTTTAAAAATCATACTTGAATTTTGAAGTTACTTTTATGCAAATCGTTAAAATATAAAACACATGTTGGGAAGTTCCAGCTACTTACCCGAAATCCACACGATACCCTAAATTGAATAAACACTCCGTATATTAATCTCAAATTAAAACCACCCACACCTGTGGGAAATTCCACCCTATCTATTCAGCATCGACAGTGTAATGTCCTAACTTGCATTAACACCCTGTACTAATCTTCAACTTTCCCTTAACAAATAATAAAATCCACCCTGTAGTGAAGATATGCTAACATTAGCTAAGCTACATGAAAATTCCCCAAAACGATTGCAACGTAATTCATAATTTTTAAACGTAATTAAAATTCGCAATGAAACTTAAACGTACTATACGTATGTACTATCTAGCTAGAACAAATAAACAAATCCGCCTCTGCGCATCCACCCTGCTTAACTGCTAACTCATTCACAATTATTGCCTAATTTAGACAAAATCTCAGTAATTCAGACGAGTTTTTTTAGTCACAAAAGCGCGCAACTTTGCCCCCTCCCCCCATTTACCCTACACTGTATCTCGCATCGTTTCGAAGATCCCAATGGTGAGTCACGAATTTGAAAAACCCTGTATACTAAAATTCTTAAAAAATATAAATAATGCCACCCGTTACAAGTTAGAAGCGACCAAATGCTTTTAAAAACTATTCAGTCTCTTAGAGGTAGAACTATTTACACTTATACCGCTTCATATGAAACATGAACATAAGTAGGACTAGCGAAACTGTACGTTAAAAAGGGCGGCTATTGATCCTATACTTGTTGTGTAAACTGCAGGGGGATGTTGTTTGTCTAGGTTGGAATAATGCCGAAGATGAGAGCGAGTCACCCTGTAGTCGAAAATGTACGTGTTGTAAACGTAATTGGGTTTGGCATTAGAAGTTTCAGATGGGACATCCTGTACAATGTTTGTTTAAATTTATTTGTTTAGAACCTGAGGGACACTATGAAATGGACACAGAATTTCAGGATTTTATTTAATGGTCAGTGTAATGTTTAGTTTTTTTGTATTGTAATTTGTGAATTTGTATAAGTAATTTACGATGTGGTTATTGTATTTAATCGACGAATGTATAAATAAGGAAAATTTGAAACTGTCTTAAGAAAGAAGTCTTATCTGGACAAATGGTTGTATAAAAGCCTTTATCCGACAAATTCATTGGGTAGTACTTTTTATTTATTGAGATCTCTTGAGTTCATTTATTGGTTTCGTTATGTCCGTTCTGTAAACGGGTTGTGTACAAAAATGATCTATGTTGCCTTACAGGGTTTTGTAATTGTGTTAGATACTTTTGGTTGATAGTAAATTTTGGTAATCTCAGGTTGTCATTGAATTTGAAGTCCAATTTAAGATCCAGATTCAATTTTCAGATTTTTCTTTTAAGCTTTACCCGAATGGGATTTCTGATTTGTTTCAAAATTTATGTAGCGTATGTTTAATTAGCTATCAGTAAACACCCAAATTGGTATGATAGAATATAACTACATGAATACTCCTGGAGACTGGCGAATTTAACTCTTGATGTTTGGAACAATTTAAGCGAAAACCATACACAATTGATCGAATTATTACAGTAATTGCAGATAGTACGATTGCAGTTAATCGCTCCGTTACGTAACCATTCGTACTGGTTGGTCACGCGATTTTTCCGGTTTCTCATTTAAATAGGTTACGTGCTCATTACAACAAAATCATTGATTACAAGGTTTCCATTGACCTGGAAAATGCGGAAAGCCTAGATATGCAGGTGCAAATGAAAATTTACTCCTTTCCTCAATCGAAGTACCCCGAGCAATCGAATGAGGTTACGATGTGCGGAATCCTTTAGTAATTTATATATGTATACTCGTACGTACAATTCTCCACATTCGTGATAAAATCCTAAATTGGCATAAAATATCGTCGAACGTTTTCGTATAATAAATTATAATAGGATATAACGAGACAGTTTAAATAAAAGTGACTGTGTGTAGTGTACGTTTATTATTGCCAGCCTCTATGGATACAAGAAGCTGCTGCATAGCTTCGCAATCTCATCCAGAGCGAAGGTATGTGCATCGTCTGACAAACACGTTTATAGCCAATCAATAATTTATAACAATACCCGCTCGGTTTGCCGGTAAAACAGCAGCAGGTTGAACGATCTATTGAAATTCTAGGAATAGACTGCTGTTACTTTAAGAAGGTGAACTCGGTAAGCGCAATTTCTTTGTGCGACTATTGTACGAAGCCCATTCACCAATTGGAAATAAATTTCTTTTTACTCAATTAATATTTACCTACGTAATTTAGAATTCAATTTCTCTATTGAGCAAAGGTATAAGTTTGTGTATGAAAGGTCCAAATGAAAACAGAATCTCCTTGTCGCAGTTCAAAATTAAAAATCGTCTGTACAGAACGAGGTACAGAAATTCTCAAAAGCCAAATTCAGGAAATAAAAAAATCAAAAGAAAATTAAATTAAAAAAATGAAAAAGGACGTAGAATCGAGTTTTTGATCACCAATTTCTAAGCGCGAACGATACAACGTTCCGGTTTTTATCACAAAAAGAAAACCACCCTAATTTATAAATATCAATATTATTTTTATTTTTAAAGATTTAATTCATCTCTGGATTCTGTGTTTTTTTGCATTCTTCATATTTACTGGGTTGAGATTTTTCAAAATCTTTCATTTCTTTGGACCGTTCGTATTGCTCGGTTTAGTTTATTTTTGCCACTTTTTAATTTCCAGATTCTTTAATTTTTTCAAATTCCTATTCTTTTCAGATTAACCAAATCCACTCTATCTTTCGAGTATGAAAGATTTATCAGGTTATACTAATTCTTCTAATTTTTAAATTTCTCAGATCTTTCCGTTTCTTCAAATTTTTCCGATTCTTTATATACATAAATTCTTCTGATTCTGCGAATTCTTTCCACTTTTCAAATCTTTGTTTCCTATAGTAGGTCCATCAGTGCTTTGGAATATTTCAATTTTGCACATTATTTTTAAGATCCATATCATGTGCTTCTTCGGATTCTTTCGATTATTGGGTTTCTCATATTTTTTGATTTCTTTAAACTCTTCAGATTCAACACAATTTTACATCCTTCAAAGTATTGGGCGAATGAAGTGAGCCTTTAGCGATCACTCTCCCTTGTCTGTTGCTGTATGTATGTATGCTCCTCCAAATTTCAAAAAATGGTTGTTTTTTTTGTATTTTTCAATCGACGAATGGGACATGTTCGGTTTATATCTAAGCCCATTATTCGAGCATTTCTTTAAAATTAAAGAACACACGTTCTACACTTCATGGTAAATAAAATGTCTTATCGAAAGGTATGGATTTCGACAAACTATTGAGGGTGGGGGGGGGGGGAGTTAGAAATTGGTTTTATCTTTCACGGTATCTATTGTAAATAAAGGAACTAAAGGAAAGGAACTTTTTTCAACCAACTATCGTCCTTCTACCGTACCCCTTATCAAAATGGGGGACTTGAGAAAATATGACATTACAATCTCTATACATATATAAAAATGAACCCCTGTTTCTTCTGGTCACGCAATAACTTTAGAACGACTTTACCGATTTCGTTCATCTTTTTTTTTAAGTTTTCTAGTACTGTGTAGAAGGTTCTTATGGAAAGAAAAACTAAGAAAATCGCGCAGAAAATTGGAAAATTGGAGAAAACTTAACGACTATTTAAATTACGCGCGTTTGACGATGTGACGGCAATTGTTTTAATAGCTACATCGATCGACAATGGATCGGCATATATCTGTCAAAAAATTAATTTACTCATATCATAGTGTGCTGTCAATTCGATCGGATCGTTTATCCAGATTTCAGTGAGTTTTTTGAGAAGTTTCGAGGATATTTCACCGCAATAACGCCTTTTATATTAAAAGTTTGATATACCTAATATCAATTTTTGGTAAGTGTTGATAGACTAAACACTTGGTATACATAGTTATACAAGAAACACGGGAGTCAATTTCTATTTTCAGTTGAATTTTAATTTAATTTTAATTTTAATCCCTATCGAGTTGCATTTAATTATAACCTAGCAATCGATTGCAGTTTACAGTAAATCATTGCTATTAGACCAAAGAACTTTGTGTGTCCACATTGCAAAGCTACTGAAGCCCCGGGATTATGTTGCGGAAGTGGCCAAGTGAAATTGACGCCATTGGTGCCGCCACCAGAGCCACTATACATTCCTTGGTTTCCGGAAATGGGCAAGATTCTATACATTTTTTGACTCATATCCAGAAATACCATAATTGCTTTCAAATTACGGCATTTGGCGCAACAAAAAAAAAGGTACGTGGGTAGCTCTGAATCTCCAAAAGCAACTAGAAGTTAGTGCGTTTATTTTTTATTATTTTGGGGAGAGATTGAGAGATTTTGGGGCAAGTGTGTCAAAATCTCTTTTCCTGCTAAACGGTTGAACCGATTTAAACCAAATTTGCTACACATATTCTTAGACATAAAAGGGCAGAATCGCGCATGCGCAGGTGGGGTACCTGTACTAGCCACAGCAAATTTTTTGAAATTATTTTTTGTAATTATTTATTCCAGTCGGAATTGAATAGGTATTCGTAGCTAAGAAAGAGGACACCGTCCGTCGGGTCAGCTAGTAAATTATAAAATATTAAAATAATGATAAGCATTTTATTATTGAAAAATTACTTCCTAAATAACGAAGATGATCTACAGTGCCGGGATTTTTTACTTACCTTGTATATCTAATGCGTCAAGTTTTAGACAAAGGGGTCAAAACTCTTTAATGTACTTACAAAGGAGGTGTGATAGGTCTAAACCAGATCGACCTAACGGTGCGGCGAAACCTTTAATCGCTTATATTACGAGAACTGGGTGTGAGAACGGGATACTCATAAAGGGAGTGTGATAGGTCTATCAGCTGTTTTTCTGCGAATGTGAATCCTTAAATAATGGGGCAGAGTTCAGTTATACAGGTACTTCGACTTTTACAAATCTTTAAAGTTCTTCTGCTTCTTCGG
This sequence comes from Photinus pyralis, assembly GCF_008802855.1. Classification (NCBI taxonomy): domain Eukaryota; kingdom Metazoa; phylum Arthropoda; class Insecta; order Coleoptera; family Lampyridae; genus Photinus; species Photinus pyralis. Next base: position 26,360,636 of record NW_022170663.1, read on the forward strand.
ATTATTTAATTTTCTTCAAATTCGTCAGACCTTTTCAGTACTTTGGCCGTTTCTCATTCTTTCGCTTATTCGGATTTTTGTGAGCCTTCAGTTCAGACTTTTTCCTCCGTTTTTTTTAACCATTCACTTCTTTCATTTCCGTCATTTTTTATTTCTTCATACTCATGTGCTTCGTTATGCTAAAAAGGCAAGAAATGTTAATTTTGCAGATAAGTTTTGTTTACATTGTATACATGATACATGATACATGATAAAGTATGATAATGTAACGTTAGTTACAAATGTCGCAAAGAACTTCAGATTCGTGGTTCTATGGATGAAGTTCTTCTTGCAGTCTTCTTTTGTTGTAGTACGTTTAGATCTACCTTCCGTACCTACCTTACTTCCCGGGTTAGCTCAAATAAAAAGTGTTTACGAACAGGAAAGAACGGTTAATTTTTTCTTCAGTGAAGGTACGGTCATTGACAAAAGTAATGATCTCCTAATAGGTATACTCTGCAGCATAAACAACCAACATGCCTATCACATCAGGCTCCGTCGGCTTCTTCAAAGAGGAGATACCTTCATTTGTTGGTTCGCATTTCCAAGTTGCACCATATATTCAAATTTTGGTTGCGTATGCTATTCGGCGATCATTACTTTTGTCAATGACTGTACATTAATAATTAAAAATTCATAACCAACAATTTGGGAAAGTGCGAACTCAAACGTATTAGCAGAATATTTAGAAATTGAAATACTCCAGTATATTTGGAGAGATTACTTTTGAAATAAACCTTTTTACCCCCTTTGTGAAGTAACAATAACTGTAACAAAAATATTTCAAATTGAACACCTTTATTATGGTTAAATAATGAAATCAAAATAATTCTTAGGATCTTCTCATCTAAATCATTCCTCTAATTCCTAGCTAAACTCAAAAAACATCCCTACTGGTCAGATAATTAAATGTATCTTAGTAAACAATATGACAAATAGTTTTAATTAAGCAAATCTATATTACTAAATAAAGCGTTTATTACTACGCACGAAGTTTTACGTGAATCAGTTCAAATGACCGATAATTCGCGCAAAACGGAAATAATAAAGATAAAGCCTTTATCGCCTTGAATTTTTCAAAGTTGATAATCCCGCTGGATCGGATTTCAACCGTGTGTCATCAGCGCCTGCAGGTTGAGTTGATGCACTCACCGCTCACTTCTTTTAAATAGAATTCATATAGTGTCGATTTTATATCGCCGCTGTCGTGCTACTCTCAGTATTTCAATACAACGCTGATTAATTTCAACCCATTATTAGCGCTCACATTGGTACTTACTATTTCTTAAGATAAGATATACAGGGTGTTTCATTTAAAAAATACCAACTTTGTGTCAAATCTCTGAAACGGTGGGCCCAAAAATGTATTTTTACTACGCCACTGGGTTCTACGTAAAAGTAAAACTATCTAGAGCCGCAACCGCAAGTCTCAATCTTTAAAAACAGCTGAGATACACCGCGCCAAATGGGACACACGGTACATGATTTCCTGGGATTTGTGAAGTGGTATTGCACTCTAAACTTGGACGAAATCTGTTAATCGAGTAGTCCTATATCAGAATCGAGTGAACATGGTCTTTGGTTTCAGATTTCATTACTCTGTCTATGGTAATAACTAGGGAGGGCTACAGGCATATAAATAATGTTGATTGTTGAGCAACAAACTTCAGTTTTGAGTTTTGATCAATCACTATGAACGTATTAAGCGAGTGATCAGCTGTGGTGTTGCCATTTTCATATTTTTCTCTCTGAGCCCGGTTCCCCAGCGAAATCAAAAATTTATTCAGAGAGTGCGATGTCAAGTGTCTGGTTAGAATGTTAGGTAAAAAGAGGGGAGGGGGCATGACAATTCGTTGTATTTAGGGAGGATAATCAACGTTGATCTAACGAACGTAGGCATGTCTTTATAAATATTTATTTGTCAATTTCCATTGTACGAGTTAATTGAAAGACATTGGGTGTAAATAACAACTTACGTATAACGACCTCAAGGGGTTGATATTTTTAGGTCTTTTATTTTTAGACCAAATATTTTAGTTTGGGATAATTAAGTATGTGTAGGCACACAATTTACATCATGTTCCCTAAGATAATTGAACTTCTGTCTTATCTTCCTTTAACATTTTAATATTAATTGTTGCTATGGCGAAAGATTTTATTCCTAGTTTTATTCCTACATATTATCAATAAATTCACGTAATTGTCTAATTATTGTAATAGCAGTAACACATTACTTTGAATGAATCAATAAGATTTTGGCTTCATCTACTGTTTACTATTCCTCAAATATGGATTCATACCAGCAACCTCTAGGTCACAGGTCAAGCTGCTCGATGGTCGTCTTACACATTCATGATACATTTCTGGAAATGAACCTTGGCGCCTTAGGGCCATCATTTTGTTGTGCTGCATTCTCGGGTGCTATTTTACAGTTGCATAACGTAACGCCACTAAAACTAATTAAAAAGGCGACAGAGATGGATCGCCCTCTATTAATACATTATATTACAATTTTTCATATTCTAAAATTAAACAACTTTAGCTATTTTGTGTAGTAATGACTGTAATCTGAGCAAATTAGTCACTAATAAATAATCTTTTTGGCTAACTCGACCCTCAAATTCTACCCACCAGCTAGTGAAACATTTATTTCATAGGCATCGAAACCGCACGTTTGACCTTTTCTCCAAAGAAATTGGTCAAATAACAAACACAGTAGTAGAAGATCTTTAAACTAGGCAAGTGTCATTTATTCAATGGAATTGGTATATAATTAAGGATTTTGACAATTGACATGTCTTGGGCAAAATGCATATGGTGATCAAAAATGCATCAAATTCATTTCTTGGGCATCGAAAGCATGCCCACGTTTTCCCATCGAAATCAGTGATACATGAAGATTTTGACATCCCTTGGTGACAGGGACCAGAAATTATTTTTGATATGCTTTAGATCAAGTACTACTTTCAAAGTAAATCAGTTTCATTTTACGCAAGCCAGTTGTGTAAGGCACAGAGTCTTGAAAATATAACCCCTTGATCCTATTCTACCTGAAAGGTTTTTTTTCTTAAGACCTCGAGGCTATCTTGAATTAGCTTTCACACGCAATAACTTAACTTTCTAATTACAAATCAAGATCACAATTTATCGTTCAATTTCTGGCGCACTCATACAACTGTACAACTCGCCGACATTCCTTTACGTCGATTATGCTTCAAAACAGCGTTGTTATTCGTGGCACAATTACACTGACCACAATTTTAAACAATCTGGATATTGCGATGTGTCGTACTTTAATAAAAATGACGATTTAAATTTTTCTTACTATTTGTGGCATAGTTAATCACACAGACTGCACGTAATATCCTTGAATGTTTAAAGTACAAGAAAAACACCAATAAACCACTATAATATTGTAATGAAAATTTAATTATGTGGTATTATTTATTTACAACTAAACCAACAATCAATTTATAACAGTCTTAAAATGGATTAATTTATAACAGTAATTATTATTTATCACATACAATTCATAACATATCACAAGTCCATGAAGTTGGAACTGACTCCAAACACAATTGGGTTTGCTTATACGCTGTATAATATCGAGATGCTGTTTTCGCGAGCTTGTTTAGGCATCATTTAGCTACTTTTTCATCTCAACCGTTTCGAAGATACAGGGTGTTCTTTACGCAAACCTTTGAATACCCCTCCACCACTTCATTTTTAGAGATACAGGAAAAATTGTCAAACAAAAAAGGTTCAGATTGTCGTCGACTTCAAAGACCGTTAGGTTAATATAGCGGAATTCACAGAAACATCACTTTTTTAGATTCCAGATTGCAGTTACGCCCCCTAACGGCCATTTCAGAAACCGCAAGGCCTCTACGATGGATAGGTTCTCAGATACAGTACCTCCCATTCTTAGTTGGTCACCCTGTACATACACAAAGTGGCAATGTCCTGCCACCAGAAGTCGCACTGTCTCGAGAATAGCGCCAAAGTTCAAATAGACCTGAGTACGACGATCCGTTTGTCCTTTTAAGGAGGGTAGATCAAAACTTACAACTGGGTACTAATGAAAGTTGATGTGCCGAAAGGGAATACTTATATGGTGCCCTCATGAAAGTTATCCACTAAAGGATTGGTTTGATCAGATTTTTATCAAGTCTCAGTGCTGAGATCTAAAACCTTCAGACATGCTCTATAAACCTCTATAAAACCACCAAAAGCCGTATTCAATCTTTTTCTAGTATTCTGGGAACATTCTTAGGATCATCCTACAGTCTCCTATATTTTAAAATTTTATTGAACTACCTACTCGAGTTCTTCTTACAACCATCCTAAAGGGTCCATACTATTATAATTTTAGTAAAATTTTCCTCTTAGCTCCTTCTGCGAATTTTCTTAGATCTTTTTGAAAAACGTTCAAATGGTCTTTTATATAATCTTCGTAGAATTTTCTTGGAATCTTTTAAAAAATGTAAAATTCTATATTTTCACAACTGCATAACTTTTAAACGACTTCAGTTAATTTTTTCTGTACATAAATCATTTAAAAAAATTGACGAATAAATAGTGTAGAGACAAACCCTCGCAAACCAGCTCCCCTTTTTTCCATTGTCTGCAGTATTTAGCAGAACACCACTTCCATTATAGAGTAAACTCCTTCGTTCGGTATTTATCAAAAATGCACCAATTACAATAAGCCTTGCGAAGAAACGAGCATAAGTCCTCTCTTGTTTCTCACGAGACGTGCACCTGTACCGTAACATACGTGCATTATCTTCTTATCATTTCATTGAAAATAATGAACTTTCGCCCAAATATACTCAAATAAACCTTTTACAAAATACGTAAACTTGATGTTCCTTACGTAATGCGTCTATAATCCGAACAATTTACTCAAATGGCAATAATTATGCAATTACAAACACTTCCAAAAGGAAAAAACACCACTAAAACACATAGTCAGATGAAACAAACCAACTCCGTGCTTATTCGTAAATAGTAAATAACCAGTAGCGCACCATTTCAACATACTTTAGGGTTTCAGCTAGGATCTAAAAATCTCTATTAATAAATTTATGATATCTATATACATTTGAATAATGAAGAATAATGATTATACAATGGTAATTACACTTGGTTTAATTGAATAAATTCATAGAATACATTTAATAATTTGTACTTGTGAAACCCATTTGCACACTCATGTACAGGGTGATTCAACGATTGCGCGGAGTAACTTAATGCCTTGAAGATAAGATTTTTCGATAGAGTGCTTTTGTATTATGATATGGTTGAATATTCTCCACATTTTCAAAATATTTGGAACAGGAACAGGAACAGGGTGCGCCCACAAAGTAGGGCGCCCAAATGGTACATTTTTTTAAATAGAACCCCTTGTATTTGAATGCATTTTTGAATTCTACGTGTAATTGTACGTCTTTGTTATTATACGGTTAATATCCGAAAAACTAGCAGTTTTAAAGATAATTCGATTTGCAAGAAAAATTGGGCATTTGCAAGCGTCAGTATACTGTCAAAATGATTACTTAAATTTTGATTCCAGGTCTTATATCTTTTATCCTGGGTTAAGTAAAAGTCAAATAAATACATCTACTATGAAACATTAAAAAAATAGCTTACAGGGTGTTTTTTTTGTAGATTCAAAAGGCAATTTTTATCTGCCTCGTCCAAAGCTAAAATCATATTTATTAATTTATTATTTAAAAAAGGTGAAATTTTTTAATATGAAGTTTTGTAACTTTGGAAAAAAAATACCCTGTAAGCTATTTTTTTAATGTTTCATAGTATATGTATTTATTTGACTTTTACTTAACCCAGGATAAAAAATATAAAACCTAGAATCAAAATTTAAGTAATAACTTTGACAATATACTGACGCTTGCAAATACCCAATTTTTCTTACAAATCGAATTATCTTTAAAACTACTAGTTTTTCGGTTATTAACCATATAATAACAAAGACGTACAATTACACGTATAATTCAAAAATGCATTCAAATACAGGGAGTTCTGTCTAAAAAAATGCTCGAAAAAATGTACCATTTTGGCGCCCTACTTTGTGGGCGCACCCTGTATAATTCCAAATATTTTTCAAATGTGGAGAATATTCAACCATGTCATAATACAAAAGCGCAATCGTTGACTCACCCTGTACATTTAACTTGTAAAAAAACCATTATAAGCTCATTAACTATTGTCTAGGAGACCCTTTTAAACCCTTATTGCCATGGAGCGTACTTTTCCTGTTTGGGCGCTTTAAAATACTGCTTTTCAAAAGAAAATTGTGTCGCGGCTCTTTGAAACTTCCTCAAGATGGACACACACATGAAAAAAATTGTATACAATTTAATTACTTTTCTACACAAATTTCTAGGTCTCGTATAATGAATGGCACCTTTGATTTGTAGTTCAAGTTACGGTCACTCAAAATTATTAAAGCCGGCGGTAAATGTTAATGACATATACTACATTTGTTGGCAAATCACCAACCAAGCTACCACCCCTCGAAGGAAAAAAACGAATCAGTTTAGTTTGAAACGAGGTGCGGTTACACATATTGAAATTTGAATAAATTAAACACTAAAACTTGTTATTAGTTAAAAAAAGTGCAGTCGGGCCGTGAGTAATATTTGTAAAAAACGCGCTTTCATTCAAAGAAATTTAGAGAGATTTTTGACGAGTATTTACATTGAAATTTTCATTTAGTAGCGTGAAATTAAATTTACTTGTGTATTTTATTAAATTAGTCACTTTCGGGTGGTCTAAATCCAATCCAATGTTGGTTTTTGACCTCAGCTAACTTAATCATTCAAAATCCAATCCAATACAATACAAAATGATCATTTACCAACTAGCAGTCCCGGCGAATTTCGACCTGGCTTTGAAAATCCGTTTTTCTCCATTTCCGTGGGAACTTCGGGAAGTCTTTTTCGGAGTACACCCTAATACCTTCACAGAAACCTACGTTATAAATGTCAAGTCTCTTTTCGACTGTAGAACATAAAATCCTGTTCCTGTTCCCGTTTCCGTGGGAATTTCGGAAAGTGTTTTAGTACATCAGAAACCTTCGCGGGCATACATTTGACCGTCTATTTTTCTCTCTGAAATCCACGGTTTGGATTCTTCTAGAGCCGTAGTAGATCTCGCTTTAGCGTCATCTATTAGTAGTATTGTAATTTAAAATGACGTAAAAGAGAAAAATTGTTATTTTACGTCTTTCCGTACATTTTTTCGGGAATTATGTTTATACAAACCTTGTCCTCATAATAACAAACACAACAATTAACAAGAATTATCTAATAAACCAAACTAGCCCAGGGTCGATCCCGTCATACCGTTAACAAATTAGTGACAAGCTGAAATGTTGTATATAACTTGGTTTTGGGGTCCTTAAAATACCACTAAACCCCACCACCGGCGGTACGCCGTGTCTGTAACCCCTAGACAACCCTTGAAAGGGCCGAAAATCGCACTTTTTTTTAAGTTTTAGTGAGTAGAAAAATTAAAGACTATAAAACGGTTGTTAGAGCGTAGTTATTCAAAATTTCCATTGATCGGGAGTGAATTGTCTTAAATCCTGCCGAGTTGCCTTTCTGGGGAAATATCTGAGGTGAAGGAAAATCACAGCTGGAGAGAATGTTGGCTGCATGTAGCTGTGGGCTTGCACGAAGGAAAACGCGTTAATTGTCAAAAGGTCAGCGTAAAGACAGGACTTCTTCGTAGATTTTTGGGTTGGTGCCGTTTTTCTGACTCAAACAAACCAATTTGAAGTTACCCAGTTTTCCATTTTTCACGGGGGTGATTTTTTAGGACTGTTTTTTTTTTGTAATTTCGTGTTTTAGAGCGCCTAACCGAACACCTTTGATACACTAATTGTCCAATTCGAACACCTGAAAGCGTAAATGGTAGGTTGCACTCAATTTGTAAATAATTACTAAACACTTCACTCGATTACACACGGGGTTGGTTTTCATGGTCGAACTATTTGTAATAAGGTAAACAATGACACACACATTCCTTTGTGTAACACGGATCGTAGGTATTGTATGCTAATTGCCTTCAACGGTAGAGAACTATTAGATATTTTGTTGTAAGAACCCGTGTTTTAAGAGTCCCATTTCATTCAGGACGATCGCGGTGAAAGTAATTTCGGAACGATTATCCACTTGACAATTTGAAAACATTATTAGTATCATTAGTTATTTTATTAGATGCGGTTTAGAATTCTTCGATACGTACCGTATAATTATACTGTCCGGTTTTTGTTTAAGAGGTCCAGTTTTTTCCTCCATAATGGGAAGTTATTAAATTAGTAAAAGCTAGTGAATTTTAAACAATGGAAGTAGGTAATCATGTCATTATTTAGTATGGCGATGAGACTAGAAAATTAACGAATTTCTGGCCTGTGGCATCTTGCAAAAATGCAAACTTCCTCGTTCGTTGTAATCAAATTTCAGACGGGAGTTCTTTTCCGTTTTGCATTTCTACAAAAGAATACCACCTTGGGTGGTCGAGCCCGATGGGTCTGATGTTAAACACCACTTGCAGCCGGTATAGGATTTCCAATCTGTTCTAATTTGCATCATTATGCTTCATAATACTATGCAAATATTAGTCGAACTAAAAGCTCTTTTCTGTTGCAGGTGAGAAGGCTGATATCTGAGGTGCAAAGGTAATTAATAAAGCTTTTATAATTAGCAATTCACTGATTGCCAGTGAGTCATGTACTTCTGAATTACAACACGGCGCTCTGAATAATAGTAGCCTTCAGATGATGTTAATGTAAACGTTTTAATTAATCAAAATGATTAAGCATTAATGAAAATAGTCATTAGCATTTTGGCATATCTTCCCGGAAAAACGAAGATAATTGGCTAATGCTACTAATTGTCGTGGATCGCTATTTCTCAACGAGTTTTGACATAACCTACTGGAGCAAATAGGCACTCATTTATTACACTGGAGTGGTACAAAAGAAACAATCGTATCCGAGGTTAAAGAGCAGGCACAGAGCGTATAATTATGCTACATTTACTTAATACCTACAGTTTAATTACCAAGGTAAAATTTATGTTTGCAGGATGTTATGTAATGGAGGTCGAAATTTTTGTACCGATGGATTTTGTAACCTGGCCACCTCGCTCACACAATTAATTCATTACACGATTTATCGGTTTTGTAGTTACACCTTTGGTGCTATTATACAAAAACCACGCGCGATGGGATCTCCACACCAAACTTATTTATAAATTTCTCATTTTCTCTGGTTCAATTTTACATGTACGTACCACGGAAATCTACGTCCATTAAACGGATTTAGTGGCTGTCCGAATTTCTACGGTAGCTTTGTCGCAGCGATGCCGCGTTTTTGATAAACGAAAAAATACGCCTATTTCTATTCAATGCTTTTCGTTTGTAGTCGCGTTTTAAATTTAAAAAGAAAAAAAACGCTTCTTAGAAATTTCGTTTGAATAAAATTAGTATTCAGGTGACGGATATTGAAGAAGAAATTCTATAAATAGCGGTATGACTTCCTTTTCTTCGCGCGTTTGCAAATGTGTACACAGGCGACGGGAAAAATCTAAAAGTGGATTTAGATTCCACAAAAATTGCTTAATTGGCCATTTAAGTGTGTGGAACGCGAAGTTTTGCATAAAAAGTAACGTTTGTTGCGCAATTGAATCGCAAAATTTTAACTTTTAGTGAATAATTAATTTTTCTCTTCCGTGTACGTCTAGATATTTATATCACCAAGACACATTAATACCTTCTAATTTACCACACATTTGCTTTCAAAATATGTAACGAATTGGATTAGAATTAGGTACAAACAAGCATTAAAAAACAATAAATCACCACTAAAGATACTAATACTTACCAGCTTTGCAGAGTTTATTGCGGGAGAAACTTGTTCTTGTTTTTCTGGCTATCTTGTTTTGAATGCTTTTTTATGTTTACGGTCCAAACTTTATTTTGCGAATATGGAACCTCTGCAATAGGCTTTTTGCAATAAATAGGTAATTAACTGACCTACGGCTAGCTCTTAACATCCCTTGTATGGTGTAAGTTCCAAAAATCCGAGATTTAAGATTTTCGTTTAAAAAAACGTGGTTCTAGACCGAAATTTATTGTATTTTGGTTAGCAACCGACGTGTTTGAAAATCAGATCTACCGAAAAAAAACCATACTTTGACCAGTACGGTTAACGTTCCCGTAGTCCAAATCCGAATGCATTCGATAATCTCTCCAGATTAATCCCTACCTTTTGAATTAATGCTGTGATGTACCCAAGTAGGCAACTCTCGCGCTAACAAAACGGGCAACACATGAACTCGGACCAGCAGCGTGGTAATACAAACCTCTCACTCAGCAATGGCCGGATTTCCTACGTTGTCAAAGACCACGTTTGACTCACTCGTACCCAAGTTTATTATCGGACAGCTGGAACGCGTATTAAATTTCAAAAGTAAACGCTGGTTTATTGATTAATTGATCAAGGGTGTAAAATGAATCAAAAAGCCGCAAGGCTTCCTACAAATTCAGACAGAATACATTTAAAACCTAAGGTATGCCCTGTTGCCCTAGAACTCATCGGACAAAAGAACCGCTCTGAAGAAAATTCCAAATCACTGTTCACAGAGGTGGAAAATCAGCGGATAGGAGCTAACATTGGAAAACGCTAAATATCTTACACTTTACATCACATTTACAATATGCCAAGATTAACAATCCAAGGAAGTAACCCTTGAATTTCAATAATTTAAATCTGACGTTAATGTAATACGAAATTTGATAAGCTAAAGAGTGTTCACCTGAAGTAGATTTAAAAGGACCTCCAATCCTTTCCCATTTGTGAACGGTAACATTCGGAAGTCTTACATCAAATACATGAAATGCATTGTTAATTAGCCGGACCTCATCCAAAAGGTATCTGAAGGTCCTGGATACAGTAACCTTAGACTAAAGCAAACGTCAATCTCGAACGTGTAACATAAAAGAATGCATTAATATTGCTCCTACTATGGCTAAACTGTTTAAAAAAACAGCAAAACAATTTTAAATTTGTAATATTACAATTATCCTTCTTAATATTTGACACGGGCTGACAGAAGGTGTATTCGTTGATATTTATTAAGAAGTAGACACAGGAATTTACGTGTATTGTTTTTCCCTATGTCTCCTTTTAAATGATAACGTCCTGCCGAAGGGCGCTTAATTTTATGCAACCAGAATAACTTCTTAAAAAATAAAGATTTGTAAATATTAATATTGTTGCTTTAGCTTCCGTATTTTTATTTTCGTTCGTTCGTGATGTATTCAACTGAAGAAAAAGTTGATATTGTCAATTGGTATACTGCCGGTGACAGTTTAAGGAGCGCAAGAGATTTATTTTCTGTGCACACAAAGCAACAATATTCAAATTAATTAATATGAGAGCCAGATATTTGTATTTGTTTCAAGATGTTATTTTAGATGCATAAAGTTGGGCGCCCTTCAAAGAGGTTTTGTCATTTAAAAGTAGACATAGGGAAAAACAATCCAGGGTGTTACATGACCGCATGTAAAAAAAATTGGGTGATAGAGGGGATCAAGATAAGCACTTTTTCCAAATAAACCGAAGGTCCAACGTGTTTCGTTTGGGAGCCATCCCCAGTGGTGAAATTTGGATTTCTTTTTTCAATCTTTTCTCAGCAACCATAAGAGTTACAAAGATGGGTGGCACATCTTTGAATAGGTTTTCGGGTATTTCTTATCTGATTTTGAAAAATTTGTTCCAAAATTCCTACCACAAAAGGGCGCACCCCGGGGGCGCGAAAAAAATTCTGATTGCGACGAAATTTGGTATCTGGGGGTTTTTGAACATGAAAATGACGAATCTGAAATTAGTTTTTGAAAATTCGAAAAAAAAAAGTTCCACTGTAATTCTTGGCTGGACAACGAAAATGGAGAGAATTCTACGAAATATGTTGTGTACATACTTGAGTTAAGGAGATGAGATAAAATGGTTCGAATGGGAATTCGGGAAATTGTGAGAGACCATGTCGGTAAACACACATAGGAAAGATTCCTTCCATGCTCCATCCCTATTACACAAAAAGTGACTGCAATCATTTCTACGCCTCTTACCTCCCAGCATATCCTGACGTTCTGAAAACTTGAGGGCCCCATCAAGATCCCGAACTGGACAAACGGCCCACAATGCCCGAATAGTCTGCTGATACTGACGCATGATATCGACTACAATCATTTCCTCTGGGATTGGTGGTTGAAGGGTCGGAAAAGTGCAACCTGTCTTAAAAAATATTGTGGCATGGACAAACCTCCCTCTGCAACAAATCGCTTGTTAGTCACTCTGGTTTTCTCGGCATGCTGCTGATCTGCTGACATATTTCGCCAACTGTTCTAACGGAGGTCTGATAAAACAAAATACAAAATCAAAACATCGAACAAGATTCCTTCTTTCACACATCAATGGGACAAGATCATCATGGTCACGTGAGGACGTCAAGGGGAGTCAGGGTATCTTGTCGTTAAGAAATTGTCGCGCTTCAGTTATTCACACATTTGATTTGATGGTAAATCGATCCATATTGTCGGAACCCCATTCATTGTCAATTTATGCATCTTCTCCGTACCCCCGGAATAACAAATGTTCAGGTAACAGGCAGTTAAGGGTGACCGCTACACCTCACTCATCATAAAAAAGGTAAGCCCGAATTACACCAACACTTCTAACACTTGCTCGTTCACAACGCAAGGACCGTTCATGGATATGTCGTTGGACTGTCCTCCAGGGTCCGATGTAAATGTTCTGCATTTAGTGGTCTACGTACAGAACATTGAGCCTTTTGCGCTTTTTTCATTTGAGATTCGCTTGCTCTGAAAATGCTGACCTATTTCAATATGGTGTGATGGAACTGATACGCATCACAACACAATGAGTATTAGAATCAACATAGCGGGATGTCAGCAAAACCAAAAAGGCGTGTTCCCCCACGCTGTGCAGAACAATCATCCCCACCGTCGAACAGGATTCTAACGTGCATGCGTACATTTTATTCTGCTGCGAGATGTCGTATAGTAGTCAGTATTGTCAAGCCGAGCTGTTCTATAGTGAGGCACAACGACAACCACTCCGAGCTGTTCCATGAAGCATTACAACGACGAAGCCGAGCTGCCCTATAGTGAGGTATTACAATGACGAAGCCGAGTTGTCCTGTACTGAGGCATCAACTAAGACTACGCAACCTCCCCGTAGCACGACAATACGCCAACACCTCCGCAGGACCTAGTGCTACGCGAATCACATACATATTCGCCTGCAACGAACAAATGCAGCCGGTTTCCGTCGACACGTGCTGGAGAAGTACGACGATAGGTCGATTTCCTGGAAAATGAACAATGTGTCCGATACGTATTATCACATGGCACGATTAGGGCGTTGTCCTGTTGAAACCAAGAGTTTCCAACTTTTGAATTTTTTGTGTGTCGTACATCGTTGTATTCGCAATATAAAAATGCTACTAAATACAGTATGTATTTTTTAGGGAACATATAAAAAAATTTGATGATTTGAAGCATTGTATTAAAAATCTCTCAACGCTGTCTTGTAGAAGCCCAATGCTTAATGGTAATGGGAAAATATATTTTTTTTGTATCTGTTCAAATACCATCAGAAAAAAACGGAATCGGCAAATTTCGGGTTTTCTGGCATACGTTCGGAAGTATTCGAAATTTTCTGGTTTTCTTTACAGCATGATAATAATTGGTTAATTGCGCAACTTTTCCCTAACTTGGTACTCATTGTATCTTCTATGGTTACCGAGATTCCCATGAAGTAACTAGAAAACCGGATCAGTTAAATCTAAAGATATAATCTATTGTGAAATTCAATTACAAGTAGGTAACTTCTATCAGTTGTGGTTTGAAAACTAAAAGAGATATCTTTGAAAAATTGGATTTGACAATCGCGCAATTAGATAAAATGTTCTAGTGTGTTTTTTCAAAAATATCTCACTTATTATCAACAAACATAAGGAATCGATGTTATTATTTGTGATTGAAGTTTACGTTCGAATTCGTTATAATTGTTTTCTATATTATATGATTGCTCGCAGTTATAATAGCACTAAGTTGCGATTTTTCAAACATACCATTTTTTGAAGATCTTCCTCGTAGCTATCAAGATATGTTTTGCCGATTTACAAACGGAATTCGTGAAAAGATTTCGCACTAGCAACGCAACAAAAAACAGAGCAAGACGAATCGATCTGGTGTCCTTGTGTAAATTACAAAATTTGAATTATTGATTTTGTATTTTGAGAGAAGTTATTAATGAGATACTGTGTCCAAGATAAGGATGTCTATTATGAAGTTCTTCGAAAGATAAGACGATGACAAAATTAAAAGATGCGCAACTAAAGATTATCATGCTTTAAAGAAAACCAGAAAATTCCGATTGCTTCCGAAGATATGCCAGAAAAAAAGAAATTTGCCCATTTCGTTTTTATATTGTCTTGAATCTTGATGTTATTTGAACAGATCCAAAAAATTAAAAAAACGCGTTCTCATTGCCACTTTTTGAGCTCTACAAGACAACATTGAGAAATTTTGCAACGTATTTCGTTTCGGAATTTTGAGAAACTTAATTTTGTATGTGGCCCTTAGTTTCAACAGGATGACGCACCCGCGCACAACGGGGGGTTATGAGACAATTTTTTCCAATTTCCAGGAAATACGTACTAAATAGGACAAAATGGGAGCATATCTTAAAATCACCATAGGTACCTAATTATTTTTTTTTGTGAGGGGAGTTCGGGACACGGACCTGGGTAACCCAGAGCGTGTTCATTTAGACCAAGATTTTTCTAATCCGCCACACCTTTAAAAGGAAGAATGGTATTTTTAACTAAATAACTCTATTCCTTGCAAATTTCCATCCCACGTTCAGAAACCGCAAAGGAAATCACGACAGATCTAGTGGATGTAGCAAAATGGAGCATATCCCACAAATTGCGAATTCTATACCATCATTAGTTATGCCGGATTGTCACAACACATGTTTGAACTCGCCCACTGTCGCGGATACCTTCCACTCTTGCACAATGAACATCGAAAAAATCGGAGTGATGTATATCGTACAGCTCTATAAGAATCGGAATCGACGAAACGAAGGAGAAACTGAAATGCAACATTTAATTTATTAACGTTATTGTTGCATGTGAATTATGAGAGCTAATAATAATGACAAATGTGTTCTTGATACATTGCATTGCGCCCTCATAAATTACAGTACCATTTTAAGCGCGGGGAAAGGCTCCTTCTATTAAAAATATCTGTTTGAAAAGGAAAAGTGTCCGCCATTCAAGTTTACAGTGCCGACCGGAATATTACAGGACCGTTTAGCAAGTCTTCACGAGCTCAGTTCAGTAACCTTTTACCTTGACAAAATAATACGAAAGTAACAGTCATTATTTTGTATAAAAGAATCGGTAGTACCTACTAATAGCACTTATTAGTAATCCGAAGTGAATAGGTGCCATTTTGTTAATGTATAACTAGTCCGGTAGTTATTATGCAAATACAAGATGACTGAGACTCGAAGCTGCTTGCACCTTGAAAATGTTATCCACCTAAGATCAAAAAACTGACATGGAACTGTAATTATTATTCCACGGGTGTGGCTTTGTACGTATTTTGTCCACTTAGTTTGGTGACCCAGTGTTACCTTCACCTCTTTGTAATGTTGACCCCGATCGGCACTTGCGAAAATGGATCTAAGGTAAACAAAAGCAGCGCGGACAATAGAGAATAATTGCATTTACCTGGAAGTCCCTAACGTTTCCATTTATTTAATATAGGTTAAGGCTGATCTATTTTTGTTAAAGAATTTCATCGGGCCGTTGATGTGAGTGAATAAATCTTTTTGATCGTAAAACTCGAAAATGTAAATAGTTTCTAACGATTTTTCTGCAAAAAATGTTTGGGTGAATTTGGATTTAACCTACCTCGTGGTTTTTTTGTTCATCCATTCTACCATTTTTTACTCAGACCAGTTGTAGTTGTAGTTTATTGCCACAGTCGGCGATAATAATACACCAATAATAGATTATTAGCATAATAATGGTTTTAAGGCGGACCCTTGCGGAACCCCAAATTAGGATAATTTCGTGGTATTGTCGGTTCGCGCCGAGAATAAATACGGAAACATCTTCGGCTAATCGAGAATGCTATTATGGAAATTCCATGCTGACAAAGTGCAAAACCTAGTACCGTCGTCAATAATGGAATCATGACATAATATCTCACTGTCGTAGCTTCTTATGCAGGTTGTGGGAATTAACAGCGCAAATCGGATTAATTTTTGACTTTTGTTAAAAGCTAGAAAATCGCAAAAAAATATGAAAATGGAAACATTCTCTTGTTATTCCTGTCACTTATCGATATACATTCTCAATCAATAATTTCTTTTTATTTCAACGTTGAGTAGTTAAAAACGGTGTTCAACAATTGATCTGGTCCAATCGGCTGTTTTTTGCAATTGTCAACAAAACTGTAAGTATGGCTTGTCATTGCAAAAGTTCTTCCACTCTTCCACGTGCCGCTCGCTACTTTTTGAATTGCTGTGCGGTTTTACAAATTAAAATCAGTTTTTTAAAACCACAAGTAACTTCATGTGTTTTTCTTCTCACGGGCGTGAGTTTTTTTGGCAACTTTGATAGTTGACATCAAACCGTAAAAAGTTATCAGTGTCTCGACAAGAGATTGCCGATATATTGAATACTATAGTGGTACAGGTAACTGTTTATTAGTCCAGTGTAAACCTATTTCTCGACACACTGTACAAATTTAACTATTCTATGGTTAGTACATAACTGATTTTATGTCTTACTAACCTATAATAGCACATTTTATATCTGTGATACGCGGGCATAAAGTACCACTTTATGCCCTAGGGCATTAAGTATCACCATAGTAACTCATTTATACTTAATGACACAACAAACAAATATTTGCAAGTCATTGAAAATTAGAAACGTCAATTATTAATTGTCAATACATACTAAATCACAAGATTGGCCTTATTTCGTATAGTTTCTGGAACTTCTTGCTCATTCACGATGAATTGAATTATTTAAAATTACTTTTGACGTTTGGATGGTTTCAATCACATTAACAAATTCGAACAACGCATACTCGATCGAACATAATGAATTATTTTGTAAACGAATTTTGACGAAGAAAACTATTTGTAAAACATAAAATTGTGTATGTACCACGGGCATAAACTGATGTTTATAATCTCGGGCGACTAAAAAGCTCTCGGGCCATAGGCCCTCGAGCTTATTAACTTGTCGCCCTCAAGAATATAAACATCACTATTATGCCCTTAATACATAAATAACTATTATTTTTCATTTGCCTATTATATGCCAATTATATCTGTCATATGAGATATATAAAGCAGTCTATGACGCCCGAGGGTATAATGAGATGACAATCCATTATGCCCTCTCATTATGCCCTCAAACTGCCTGTCAAATATATTGATGGAGTTATGTAATAAAAAAAGATGCTACTTGATTCGTATGAAGCACTAACAATAATCATTACATTTGTATATTGAAAATGCATTATTTGGAACGATGAAAAATGAAATTTTGTATGCACCTCAGGCATTACTCGACATTTAACCCTCGGGCGACTTACAATCCCTCGGGCCAGAGGCTGTCGGGCTCTGTCGCCCTCGGCATAAATATCCCCTTAATGCCCTTGATACATAAATAACTATTGAATGAAATTTGTTACATAGGCACTTGGAATAAATGAAAATCTAACGGCAGTTTCAAAATATTATTTTGCGCATGCGCAGTTCCAACTTTCTTATTTAGAAAAGCATTGAAATGAAATTCTTCTTATAAACTGAAATTGAAGTACCACGTCAAAAATGGATTGCCCATGTGCAACGCTATCTTTCATATTTGTGGCCGGATTTTTACGAAATCTTACAAATGGGAAATGAATGCAAGTGGAAATGCACTTTATGTAAATCGTTTACGATTACTTTTTAACTTGTTTCTTTATATCTCCTGTAGTTTTTGAGATATTTCGCTCAAATTTGAAATATAAGTTACATCATTAAGAATGGTAGTGAGAATCTGCAGGGTGTTGTTTTTTTAGGGATCTCATGTACCATTTTCTACCCCTGAATTTTTTTCGGTGCGCCGCTGGTAGATTGTGAAACAACAATGTAATTACTCTGATTCATTCGAAAACTTGTTGGTCTCTTGTAATTTTTAGCGCATTTTTTAAGAATTAAAAAAAATGTGCTGTTGTTTGCGTTTTGTCCGTCCGTCCGTCCGGGCCCACTTCTGCCGTTTCGAACCACTTCTAGGGGAATGGTACTAGAATCCTGGAATTTTTGCAGTAGGTAGCCTATACCTTGAAGGTGTGCCAGACGGCCATCAAATTTTGCTGTGTAAAAGGGCCCCCCACGAATTATTTCCTGAGATGCTGCTTTGAAAGTAAAACGTGCATCATTTTTACATACGGCAACCAATTGTCTCATTGTCATTGTGCATTTAGTGGTGCCAAGTCAAACTTTAGAAAATGGGGGAGGGGGGGAACACATGTTCTACCCTTCATGGTATTCTAATGAAAGGTCTCATCGAAATAAATTGGTTTGTACAAACTATAACTTTCCCGTGCGACCCTTTTTCAAGATCAGTGGGGACCGGGTCTGGGGGGGGGGGTTAGAAAT
The DNA here is from genome assembly GCF_008802855.1 of Photinus pyralis. NCBI lineage: Eukaryota > Metazoa > Arthropoda > Insecta > Coleoptera > Lampyridae > Photinus > Photinus pyralis. The sequence goes on from NW_022170663.1 coordinate 26,379,468, forward strand.
TAATTGTATCTTTCATGATATTCTAATTAAAGGTCTCAACGAAAGGAACTGTTTTCTACCAACTACTGCCCTTCTTTCTGCCCTCTTATAAAAAGAAGGGGCGGTGGGAGAGGGGGGAGGGTGTAATTGGATTTATCTTTCATGGTACTCTAATGAAAGGTCTCAACGAAAGGAACTAATTTCTACCAACCATAGCCCTCCTCCCCGACCTCTTATCCTGATCGGATATATTCCCTTATATCTCCAGAACGGATTGTCGGAGGAGTGTACTTACAAAGGGCGATTGGGACGTCTAGAAGAAGTATATGCATTGATGATGTCGAAATATCTCGAAAACGAAAACAATTGCAAATGTATTGTTTTCTATCAAGATAGACCTAGGTTGGGAGTAATGGGGCAATACACATGGGAGGCCGATACCCATCGGATATCCTGCCCCAGTACTCCCAATGTATTTCTGATTATCTGAATAGAAAACAATTTCGCGTCCCGCTTATTTTGCAGCTCATGTGCATCGGGCCTAAGCAAGTTTTTCGGGACGCGATTTTTTCTTGGACAACTGGAATATTCTGAGAAGCTTTCGTGGCCGAATGAGCTAAGGGAATAACCTCTCGCAAAGAAAATATAATAGTGCATAACAACCGTCCAAGGCCTTTCCTTGTGGTGAGCTTCTACAGAACGGAGAATATTTTCAGCTTTCGTGAGCGAATTTTCGGAGTAGAATATCCTCGAAAATATGCCCCACCTCGTGGATGATTGTCTGTGACGTAAGTTCTTTCTTGTACGCATCGGGAACCTGGCTCCCAAGAAAATTCGTTTGCGAATCTATTCTAAAATTTCATAGCAATTGCCTTCGAAAGATTCAGTACGCGTTGAATTACTCACAGGAACTAGCTCTAGGCTCGTGAAGAAAATTTAAAAGTAACTGTCCCAGTCCTTGTAAATAAGTTTTGGTGAGCGAATGTTTAGGGTGGAATTTCCCGTTGGAGACGAATATCATTGGAACGAACATCTCCGGTCGCAAACACGCAAAAAATGCGAATATAGCAGGGGGAATAATTTGTAAAGTAAGGTACAACTTGACACAAGTAGATAGAGTGATAATTTAAAAACTTACAATAGGATGTACATTATACAGTGCGTTCGAGATAAGAGGGCCACCTGAATTTCTCTTTTATTTGGCGGGATGATTTTATATGTGACATTACGGTCTATCCGAAAAATTTCATTCTTATGGCTGTTCAGACCGGAAACACTTTAAACTTTTGTTGATAAAATAACGTTCTAAAACGGTTTTGTTATGCACCTGCTTTTCTAAAACCGAGGTAACGTTCTTCCGTAAACGGACAAACCGCATTAATCTTTGCACGAACTTTAACTTAAGGCCAATTACTTGACAAAATTAGCGTACAGAGTCGTACACGCTCTTTTTCCCGTCCCTAGGTGAACAGCAGACGGCGATACATTCTTTTTAATCATATTTCTATTTCCGTAAATTTTAACTGCAACACCAACACGAAACGCTTTAGGTGTCGTTTCGTCCATAACAAAATTATCCGCAAAAGAGATCGTACACCTGCATCCTTTGTTATCACCGCCAAACACACGTGCGTCTTGAAATCAATTAATCTTCGCGATAACAACGTCCTTATCGCAACGGCCAGATAGCACTTAAATGCACTCGACCAGATTTTAAACAATACAATCTTCACATCTTCCAATTTAAATAAACAAATCTACACAAATGATAAAATTTAAACAAGAAGCAAATGGAAAAATAAAAATTGAGAATAAAAAAAAAAGAAATTAAAACATTTGCATATACAGGGTGAACCGGTCTTATTTTCGGCATTATTTCAGCCTAAATAACGTTCACCCGATGAAAACCAGAGTAGTTTTAAGAATTCAAAAATTAAAGAAGAATGAAAGAAATACATTTATGCGAATGAGGATAGCGCATTTGCGTTAATTTATATTTTCGATATTATGAAAATTGGGAGAAAGGGTCTTTTGTGTCAAACAATTCGAAAAATATAGGTACATTCAAGAAAAAATTACTCCATAAGGAGTAGGGATGGATAACTTTTTATTATTTTGTTTTTTTAGGAACTGTATTTTGCCTTAATTTTGTCTCACAATATCAAAGATTGGATCCTATAAGAACCGTGGTTGGGGTGCAGTACCTTGTACGATCGTTGGCGGGGGTTTAGGTAGGGTATAATTTGGTTTTAACTTGTGTTTCCAGATTTTTATAGGAACAAGGCGGAGAATATATTACTTTCTTTTGAGGCAAAATTGTTTTTTTTTGGAGGCACGAAAGGTGGATTAGGGAATTGTGTTTGGTATTGCGTTTAAATATACAAAACTTGTTTTTCTACGCGTAATGTGAAACTTGAGGTTGCCGTGGATTACGATATCGGGAGCTAAGGTAGGATACATTCAGAGTCATATAATAATATAAATCCTTCGCAGAATTAAATTGTAAAGTTCGAGATAAATCTTATATTAAATTCTGTACTCCACAAGTAAATTAACACGTAAAAATTCAACCTGCTAGATTGCTTAAACAAATTGAAACAATGATCTGGGAAGCATTATCATTGACCAACGACCGGATCGGTGTCAATTGTTAAGGCTTCGTTAGTGCCTTTAGTGATTCACATCTTGCATCACGCACAGGACCGTATCCCTGAAATATAGACACCTTGTTGCGTGTAAAGCGAAACCTAATATTTTTGTGGACTGTATGAATGTAACTGCTTGCTATGCTTTTGTATAATATCGATACTAATGATTAACGTGTTTATATGATGTACAAATTAAGTTCGATAATTTCTTTGAAGGAAATTCAAAGGAATAACTTAAATTTTTGGGACGCAACATACCCCTTGGTGCAGTGCTGACCGTTCAGTAAGGATAGTTAGTGCTTCGTTAGTACCTACATGTTGGTGCCTCCTATCACATAAGGCATAAAAACCTCTGAAACCTAAATATCCTTTAGTGCAGTGACCACCCACTCTTGAGTGCATCGCCGACTTGATCTTTGCCTTTCTCTGACACTTTGTTAGTATTTCTTATGGTACTTTGATAGAGATTATCGCTGTACCCCCATCGAGTTAATGTATACCGTATAGTATACATATGTGTAGTATGAGGGTACTAATTTTCCTCACTTCCATTGTCCTTGAGGCGATTACCCCGTTATTTTGTTATCAACTAATGAACAAATCGAATTATCGACTACTCGAAGAATCAAGCATTTGAATCAAATCAAAATTTGCATTAATCGATTTGATCGATTAGATTTGGTACCATTGAGGATCATTAATTCAATTTTACGGTTTCTAGAGAATCTTGTTCTTATGCGCAACTTCAAATCCTCGTACATACATCTGAAAGATGATCCTCGATAAATTATAACTTCGTGTAAATGCAGCCGCGCACAATTAAATAAAGGTGTAATGTAATACACATACCTACCTACATTTATTGCTCGGTGGCTCATTTTATCTGGGAAAATTTCACGTTTGTAATTGGTTACAATGTAATATGAAAATAAAAACAGGGTAATAAAACCAATACAAACATAATTTAAGCAACGATAAACGTCTTTTAACTACTTTAAAGAAGATTCCCATCATGTAATACCATTTGACCTTCATTTTAAAAATAAACTCCTTATTGCTACCATTTACCATCTTCAATAACTCATCAATACGACGTGTCTTCGACGGGATAATAGATGAAACACATTCAATCATTAATTAGAAATCGTCGGTCGTATTTCTAACCGTTTTGTTTTAGTGTTCGGCTTCATGTTGTAACAAAGCAATTATTACACACTTTTATCGTGAAACCAAATAAACGAAACCATTAATAAAAAAAAAGTACGAGCTTTCTTTTTTAAGTACGCACTTCTAACGTCGAAATCATTGTAAACATCATTAAGATGATATCGGAAGTCGTCCAAAACCAATAAGATGTGAATTAAAATTTAATTAAACACTGCTTTCTATTCCACGTTTAGATGGCTTTAATTACAGTCACCGAGACAGAAATGGAGTTGCTCTGAAAAAGCTTTGCTATGCTAATTTTACGTCTGTAAGAGACATGTTTATATTGAGGGTGGATATTAAGTTTATTAAACAAATTTTGTCTTGCCAAGCCACCCCATTTACTGCATCTTTATATATCGCGAGGAATATTTTTCTAACAAATTTAGTGTGTCGTCGCAAGGGAGCAATACGTAAAAGCCTTTATATATGTTTGTCTTGAGATCAAATGGATTTCGCTATTGCACGCGACAGCGTTGTCAAAGGTTTCCCCATACCATTTCAATTTCTTACCGAACCTTTCAAATATACTCACTGTAGATTAAAATTTAAATAATTCCCGTTTGTCTGTTTCTATGCAATTTTATAGCAGAGATTTTTTTATTCATTCTTATGTCTTCCTGTAAGTTTATTACATAGTAAAAATACAAAGTCCTTTAACTTCAAAGGCATGCTTTATTATTATGTGCTTAAATTTTAAATTTTTGGGGTTTACGGTATCGAATATTGTTTGCAAGAAATTGCTGTGAAACCCGCCATGTTTCATAAATCCCACGTTCATAAATTGGTATTGACATAATTTTCCTTTTGCTTTTGTCGTTGTAATGAAAGGTCTATGTCTGTGAAGAAGGTAAAATAAAATTGTAAGTCGTTATCTAAGCGTCTTTACGCGAATGGACAGGGCTGTATTCCTCTTGAGGTAAAGTTATTTTCATATAATTCTTCTTTGTTAACACGTTTCTTTTTTAGGTTATGCCATATGTGTTAATTTAATGACCTATCTTTGTTTTATCTAGGTATCTAATAATCTGAAACCCACTTATTAATGAGGGACTTAAGTTGGAATTAATTGGAATTAGGTCTAGGAATAGATTTCACATTGTAGTTTTTTGTCTTTGTACGTTACGAGCATTGGGTTGATTGTATTAAAGAAGTGTCGTGTTCTGGATGAAATGCAAATACTCGGTTTTGCATTGAAGAAAGCTAACTGTCAACTAAGACACCCACCTACAAAGTCTTTTGTTATCCCTCAGAAACGCAGGACATGGTAGCTGATCCAGGAGAGAAACTATTTTTGCATTGTACCAGGCACCAGGCCTTTATTAAAGCCTGCAAAAAGCCACAGCCTGATTTTGCGGCACTTCCACCCACCAAAGGAAGTGCCCGCCAACATTCCTTTATGCCCGTATTCTCTGTTTTGTAGAAAATTGTGGCTTACTTGAGAGAGGTTAAAATATTAAAGCAGGCTTTGAAATGTACCGAGACGAAAATTAACTTAGTCTGGCAACTTGGCAACCTAGCGTTTTTGTCGATTACCAAACGTGCCTGATAAAACAGTTGCTTACAATTTACTCGTCCTCGACTGCTATGAAGTGTTCATATGTAGTGTAACGAGACCCTTTCTTTTTTTAAAACAATTGTTTATTTTTTTCCGAGCTAATTTATTTATTTGTTTTAGGTGAGTCGACAGAAATTTTATACGCCGTAGTATTGGGTAAGTATCATTCTAATTTCCGTAGAATGAAACTTGCTCTTTTTACGCCACCAACTTTCTTTTTGATTTTTGCTCATTTTCATTGATTTGGTTTTCAACATTATTCTGAATTTATACACGTCTTTATATGATATGTAATTATGATAAGAAAGAAAACTTTTCAATTGCTAACAAAGGGGCCGTGTAATGGCCGATTTATTTTTTTGTATAGCATGTACTCTCACACCCCCATTTACCTCCCCCATCGCGCGTCAACTTATCTTAGTGAGCATAAGTATTTGTTGTAAAAAAATTTCTATGTAAATTCCTAGGAAGATTTATCAAAAATAAATTACTAATGAGACCTCTAGAATTTGTGAGCACTAAGAAGATCTTGAATCTCAAAAATATCCTTAACGAGACTAACAAACAGGATAAGATGCTTTTCAAGAAGCTTTTCAGAGGATATTTTGAAAAATCTGTCTAAAAAGGTTTTTTAGTCTATGGATCCTAAGAAATTTTTTAAGATTTCTATTTGCATAAAAAATTAATAAAAATTGGCCTTCTAGCCATATTTCAAAAGGTGTTAAGGAAGATTTTCAAAAAGATGCCTAAAAAGGCTTTCAAGAAAAGTATCCGTTGAAATATTATGAAAATTTATAAGAACATTTTCATGAAAAATTACCTAAGAAAATTGTTAAGGTATACCTTAATCAAGTACTGTACTGAAAGCTATGACGTCACGGGGCGAGATGTTTTTGCGCGCCATAAATATAAATTCAAAGTCCAAATCCATTTTCATACATCATACACTTTTACTTGACGCACTTTTTAAAAAATGTGATAATAAATAATAGTTACCTACTATTTTCTTGTTTAAGTTTTATCACTTGTAATTTCATTTAGATAAGATTCTTTAAGTTAGATCATCTGCTTAAGTTTGTGTACTTTATAAAAGGTTTTATCTTGTTGTTTTGTGATAAGGAGTTTTATCAGGCCAAAATTAATTAGCGCACGTGGTTTATCGCTGTTATAAGAGCTAACGAAGATGCAGATGTTATGAGTTCCGCGAATTCTTCTTCACTGCGACGGTTAAAAGAGCGTGTTTACGCTAAATTCTTCGATTGTTGGCCCTAGTTGTTTTGTTGAAGACGCAATTCGTCGGATTAAATTTTCGAATTAAGCATATCATTCTTGATAATTCGTAGGGCAGAAACGAAAGAAGCGGATCAGTGGTTAAAGATGTCCGTTGTCGTCAATTAATTAACTACATATAGGAAAGAGTTAGTCTCTGAAGTAGTTGTTTTTAAGCGCAAAACGCAAGATTCATCCGTTCCTGGGCTGCGGAAACATCAATCGTACAGTTCAGTAAAATTTTAACTCGAATCGGTATCGTATCCACCGTGTACCTAGTTCATATAGCTTTCGTATTACATTTTTGTGTGACTAAAGGGTTCGCAAAATTTGCTTTGAGGAGAATTATTCCGGTAAGGTTTTAGGGAATAATTCGGTGTTTCGGTCACGGGAGAATTAACTTTTCAGTTCCAATTTTCCAGTTACATAAAGTAATACCTACAAGTTAAGTGAATGTGTCATTTATCACACTACAAAGAATTATTGTGCAATTCTAAGAAATAAACACTGTTGTGAAATACGCATGTTTCAGTAAAATAAGTTAAAACAACCATGTTTCAACCAAGGACAAATTAATTAATCGCGCCAGGATAGATATTTGATTTCGTTTCGTGAACAAAAATTTCTTGATTTTAACAAAATTATTAAGGAACATCTAATCTGTGGTTTCTTAAAGATATCAACCTTTGGGCAAATTAGAAGTCGTTTTGTATGACATGTATTTTAGAAATAGGAAAAGGGTTCTTGGAGACATAGGCTCCCAAACGATAAACATTTTGACCCTTGGGTTTTACGAACAATTTTTATTTTGATCCGCTGTGGCTCAATTTTTCTAGGCGCCAACTAGATTGTTCTGGGTTCGCATGTTAGGTTTCATACAGATGGTATTTTCCAGTAAAAAATAGCGACAAGCAGTTACTACAAATTACTACGATAGTGGTACATTGACGTACCTATCTCAAATATTAAAAATGAGCCTAATATTAGGGCTAATACAAATCAAATTCTGGTCATTTTAATTTTAATAAATGAACTGAATGACATTAGGGGTAAATTAGCGAGTCAAAGTTGAAATAACGGCAGATTGCCATAATAATTACGCTTCAATAACGGATATCGGCAGTATTCGCGGCACTATATTTATTACCTAATTAAATGACGAATGCCAAATTGACAACAGTATCTTTATTGCATATTTAAAATCTATAGAGAGACATTTGTCTTAAACGCCATTACTTTCAGTAGATAGGCGATATGCAAATATGAGCCCCTCAAACAATGCACTTGCAGAATAAATAAAGACAATTAGATTGTTAGAGCGCGAAAGTGATTAATATATTAAGAGTCTGTCTTTTTCTTCGGCTCTTCAATGTCTTTCCTTTAGGGACGCACTAAAATAAAGTCAGTTTCACCTTCCTCGTCCAGAGTCAAGTGAACGTCCTCAATAATGCAACAAAGTTCGAGAATAGTATCTGCAAGAATGTGACCGGTCCGCGTTTTTGGGCTACAGCCAACTAACTTTTAGTGCCGCAGAAGAATTCGATCATAATTTCAACGAATCATAGTTAGAATGTACCTACGTGTTGTGGCAGGTCAAACATGCGAGAAGTAATCGCTTTATAGTATCTATTCAAATTGGCAGGTGAGTTTCTCCGCTCGGGATTGTAAATTGTAAGCCTTCTCATACACTAATTGACAGAAATCTCTGATTTCTTACTTTTAATTTTATAGGGGAACTGACGGTAGCTCGACTTTCCAAAAAATTACCGACTACGCCACCGCGCTTGTGATAAAAGAAATAATTATCGAGTTTCGTGAATAAGTTTCACGGGTAATTGTTGCATGAAGAAATTAGTACGAGAACGTCGATTATCTCGCGAGACTTTAATCCCATAATTTGCAAATCGGGAGAAACTCGACTGGTAGCAGTCGTGTCGAGACCAAACAATTCTTTTACGAAGGGAATTACTCGTTACTGCTAATTTATGGTTTTAAATCTTCCGCTAGCAATTTCGTTTCTCTTGTAATCCCAAACGAGTGTTTTCTGCAGTCGCCATAGTCCATATTTTTAGAATCCAACCCCTGATTCAAAATAGAAACAATTTAAAAAAAATAATGATTACATTTTCACTTGTTTTACCATTATGAAAACTATTCCACGAGTAAGCTCTGAGGTACTTCTCTGCGAATTTGTTAATTTGTTCACCCACTCCCAATATACAACTTTTAGATTTTGGATGATTAAATAAATAACTTTCTTACTGTTGAACTCGATCGCCCGAAAAAGTACTATATTTTTAACCGGACGGACGTTCTCGGGCGCCATAAACGAATGCCTTTCTCTTGGCTACCAGGAATGAGCTCTACGACAGCTCAAAACCAAAGTTCTAATTCGGTTACTACTGAACTAGTCCGTACTACTATTTTGTTTAGCACGCGCTATTTAGTTAATGCTACCATATTTGTTCATGAATGAATCAGATTCATTTAATCCAACTATGTAGGCGCCCTAGCCCCATGGCCGTTTTTAAAATTGCAACAGAACGATTCTCACGAAAACTGCGTGATCTTATTCTGCGCCCTCCTGGCTCGACTTTTTTGGTCAAGTAAACCCCGTTAAGATAGTATTATCGCTTGCTAACGCCCGATATACTGGAGCCAGTAACTTTCCCAGGTAATCAACCGGAAGCCAATAATCTTGGATCAGAATCTTAAAATTCATGTTAATGAAGCGCGCTTCCAACAATACCAAACACGATCCATTTTGATAACGTTTGCTGCAACAAAATTTATTAGGTACGGTTCATTATACTCACTTCAATGGCCGGGTTGAAATCCGAAATTCGATATTTCAGTTACCACTGATATTGCTCCGGAGTTTTGGGCCCAAGGAGAGGTTGACTTTATCAAGTTTATCTACGTGTAAACGAGCGCTCTTGCTGGTTTTGACTTACCTTTGAGCAACTAAAATCGACTAATCATTAATTAACGGAGATGAATTCCCTACTCTTCCAATCCGAGAGAGAATTCGGATGCTGCAAAGAGAATTTAAATATATCTACGGGAACGGTTACAAACTGCAAATTAGTTCAGAATCTTCATATCCTTATCGGCGGCTAAAACGGCGCTACGACTTTTACCTTCTATTTCCAACTCCTAGGTAAGAAATGCATAAGTCGGGAACTACAATTTCTCGTAAGGAAGCGCCCATTTGAGTTCGTGGAAGTACCGGGTGGTTCAAATCTAGTAGAAAGCATGTAAGAAAACGAGTGCATCGTGACAATCGAAGTGAATATTAATCTTAATTTTGAATAAACTCGAATGAGGTTTTTAGAATCTTGAACGTTGAATTCTGACAGTTGTAAATACCAAAGGTTACCTATGAAAAATGCACCTATGCTATTCGATCGATATACACGGGGTCCATGCGAACCATAGAAGATACGACGATGTTCAAATTAAAGAAATGTTATGCAAATTAAACAGTTATCCTGCTTTAAAGAAAACCAGAAAATTCCGATCACTTTCGAAGTTATGCCAGAAAAACCGAAATTCGCCGATTTTGTGTTTTTATTTTTTTTTCTGATGTTATTTGTACAGACACAAACAAATAAAGACCACTTTCTGATTGCCACTTTTTGAGCTCTACAAAACACCAGAGATTTTCAATACAACGTTTCGTTTCGGAGAAACTTTATTTTTCTTGTGGTCCTTAAAAAAGTACATGCTGTATTGAGTAGCATACAACGATGTACGGCACAAAAACAAAACAAAAGTTGGTATATCTGTTGGTTTCAACAGGATGGAGCACTCTCGCACGACGCCTTAATCGGGGTCTTGAACGATTATGGCGTTGTGCGCGGGTGCACTGTCTTGCTGAAACCAACAGTTTCCAACTTTTGTTGTTTTGGCGTAGAGCGTTGTATTAGTACTAAAAAAATACTACTCAATACAGTATCTACTTTTTTTACGGGCTATATAAAAAAGTAAAGTTGACGATGATTTCTCCGAAACGAAACGTTGTATTGAAAATCTCTGACCACTGTCTTGTACGTAGAGCTTAAATAGTGGTAATTTAGTTTTTTTGTATCTGTTCAAAGCACATGAGAAAACAATAAAAACCAAATCGACAAATTTCGTTTTTTCTGGCATACCTTCGGAAGTAATCGGAATTTTATGATTTTTCTTTAAAGCATGATTAATAGTACATTATATATCAAGGTAGAGAAGTCCACTATTATTGCCTGAGCACCAAGATTACATCTCGAGGCGCTTGCGCCGAGGGGTGTAAGGTGCGAAGTAATAGACTTCTCTACCGTGGTATATATACTATTTTTTTCACTACTAGCACTTGAAATCCTCTAAATTAACATATTATATTGATAAGAGAGTTAACGGTTGGACAGAATTGTTTGTTTATTAATTTAACATGTCAATCAAGTACGTGGAAGTACAAGTCAAACAGGCCGTATTTTGTTCTGTCATTGAGATTTTTCAAAGAGTAATTTCGTTCGAATTTTTTCAAAATGTCATAATTTTAGGTATGTAATTTCTCTGGAAATTGCGAATGGTGGCAATTATTCGTTTTAGAGAACTTGTCTAAACGTTCATTGAGCGAAATTTCGGGCTGTGTTTTCTAAAAGTGACAGCGTGACAGTTCTCATTATTGACTACTAGTTAATAATAAAAAATTATTAACCACTTTGAACAAATGCCGAGAAAGCCTACTTTACAAGTGGAAAAAAGGTTAATAATCATGTCATCAGACGCTAGTAGTGAAAAAAAACTCTTTACTTAAGCATTTTTTCTCTAATATAACCATCGTCATGGTTTCGTAGATCCCTATGATAGACATTCTTATCTTGGACACAGTGGATTTCAAAAACTGCTTTACAAATTTTTTCATTTATTCTTGAAAAATGTGGCGATTCTATTGGAAATCTCCAGAACCCCTCAAATAGGTACCTACCACACAGAACTATCAAAAATTACTTTCTACATCTTCGGAGGCCGTGAATCTATGGGGTAATTTGTGATAATCCTTAGGGATCTCAGCAATATCTGTGAAGAACGCCTCTAATGAATCGCTGAAAAACATCCGGGCAAGTTCTGCACAATTTCTGAAAATACTTGAATCTCCTATTATATGAATCATTAAAAATTCTATGAAGAATTTTTTTGCAGAAATTCTGACAAATATTTGAAGATTTCCTGAGAGATAATATCTGCAAGAGTCTCTACAATTACAATCTACACTGAATTTGTGAAGACTCCTTAAAGAAGTTATCTCTGGCAAATCTGAAGCTTTTTTGAAGAACTTCGGAGTCATAAATGGCATAAAGGGGATGAAATAATTATTCCTTTGAGGATGTATCGAAGATAGACCTTCAGTATAGTGCAAAACGAGATGTGAACAACGCCTTGTCGGAAGCGTTTGGAACAATTAGTAACAAAATTAATGCTCCAATTTTACTTTCAAATTAAATCCCACCATTTGAAGCAACAATGCCAAATTTTAATCGTTTCCTACTCCAACAAACGCGATTAATTAAACGAGATCTTCGAAATCTTTGTCTTACAATGTGAATCATGTTTTCTACGAAATTAATTTGCTTGCAGAATTAATTAAGGGTAGCGACCCAAATTATTAAATGTAGCCTTGAGCTTCCGACGAGAATTTTGCATTAACCCCCGTTAGTATGTAAATCGTTACTGTCCGGAACGTCATAAATAAAGTTTATTTAGGAAGCAGCTAATAACAAGGTATCGATAAATTCGCGAACGAAAAAAAGGTAAAATTAGACCGATCGTAACCGGGTTACCGGCGGTATTGGGACGCTTGCGAATATTATAAGATCGTTGCTTCTTACCGAAAATGTTTCTCGGTACGTTGACTCGTTTAATGGAAGTTGTTAATTACGGGAATAACGGATAAAACGCCACGTTAGCAGGGCAACCACTTTTCCTTTGAATTCGTTATGACGATAAAATGTACTTCAGGAATGCAAATGACTGGAAAATTTACAGAGTGTGCCGGTTATTATTAGGAAAGACTAAGGAACTGTTGTTTCAGTTTTATTTTTAATTGTGAAGCGATGCATTACGGTATGCATAGGACAATTTTAAATATTCACCACGTGTTCCTTATTATACTTTCAACGATTATGACTCTTATGAGTATCAGTATTGCATAAGATGCACTCAAATAGTTACTGGAGTTTCGTTTTTGTTTTATACCGTGCACAATTTGGAAATTAATCAAATATCTAATTGAATATTTGCAAATTGCAAGAACTACCATTTAATCTGAGGACCAATACGGCAGACATTCTATCTTATTTATAGAGAGTATACAGGGGGGTCGAATTATAGGCTTGATAATTTCAAAATTTGATTCAATTTGAATTTGTGGGGGTTCGTAGTTTAGGGGTTAAAAATAGCGATCAGTTTTTTATGCGTTAATGAATTCTATAGCATCTTGACTGTTTAATGGTTTTCGGAACTCTTAGGCGCCAACAAGAGGTAATTTTATCTGAATTAATTTTACTTACCCCGAGCTAAAGCATCAGGATGCGGTCATTACCTGTGTTGCGGGAATGCAATCAGATTAACTCGCGCGTAATTGGAGGGGGGGGGGTCCAATTTGCTCAAAAAAGATAATTTTGATAGTTCACCTATTTACTAGGCGGAATTTTGAAGGGGCGTTAATTAATTCATAAAAGATAGGTAGGGATTGATCCTGAGATAGTTTTGAAGAAATTCGGTCTTCGACTAAGACAGAGTAAACCACGCCGGCCGCCTCGAAAAAATTCGTTCGGGAGTAGCCAGGGCGAAAGACTGTTTTTGGCCTTTAGAGTCAAATCACATGAAATTTTAATTTGGAAGCAAAATACAAAAAAATGTGGGCCGGTACAAAATCTTATTTCGAGCATCCTTTTTTAAACAAGATTTTTCCCGCGATCCAAACCAAAATGGATTATTGTGCAAGTACAAGAAATCCCGTATATGATCCTGATCCGACTTTTAAAGATTCTTCATGAATCTGAATATCCATTATCTATCCTTGGCATATTAAAAACCTTGGACCAGAAAACAAGATGAACTCTGAAGACACTGCGTTGAGATGCATTTTACTTGCGAGGGGTTCGTTAATTTTTGAATTTCCGAGATCTTGTTACCTACAAAAAGTTTATATTTCTTTAAACTTAATTGAATGCAACCCAGAACAACCGTTCAATCGGACCAAAGCTATATTCTTTAATTCCAATTTCAAATCTGTACGGACGGACGGTTGTTCTCCGTGGGCCAGTGGCCAAATACAGTCCTCACTTTGTAAATGCATTTAAAAGTTTGTGACTCCGTTGAGTTGTAAGATGTGGCGTGATTGGTTCAAATTACAGAAAAGATTTTGTTTATTTTGCAGTCGGCGTTATTGTGGGTGCTGCGTGGATTTTGAAAAATCGGCGGAAAATTACTCCACGTTGAGTCAATTAAGTTTAGGTGCGTGTAAATTAAAGTTTTGGTGACCTTCATGTTCGAGGGTTAACTTCTGAATTGGAAACTATTACGATAAATACAAACACGCAAAATTGAATTGCGTGGCCCTGAAAATTAGAAGAATGGACTTGAATTTGATGTTGTACTTCGTCCCACGTCTGAAGGCGCAAATAATACATGATAGTGCTGTGACGCTAACATTCGAGCCGCATAAAAAATAAATGCAAGGCCCCACTTTGGGGGAGCAAGGGCCCGGCCAAAATGAACTTGTACACTTTCAATCTAGCTAACTCTCTCATCCAAATTTTTCCAGGTCACATCTGAACCTGGGCACAATGAAAAATCCCAATCCCGGTTTCAAATTCCATATTTTATGGCAAATAACGGCCACGATCTAATTCCAAAAAGAATTACTTAAACAGATTTTGGGAACACCTGAAACAAACTTTGGGTGCAGATCAACAAAATTACTCATAATTAAGCATGAGACATCTATCTGAATCGTTAAAGGGTTCGAATAAACACACTATTTACATGAATTAACACAGACTAAATTTATTCTAACATACAAATCAAATTAATGTAAAATTCTACCAATCAAAGTGGACTGTAACAAGTCCGTTTACACACCTCGCTTAAGCGGTCGATAACAATTAAACAAATTAATAAAACCTTAAACTACTGACAGTTTCATGTTAAAAATCCCAAAATCCGCGCAAAACCACAAATTGCGACAGGAATAAACGCACTCACTATGTTTAGCACACTACACTTTTTTTTTCTTTAACTTTTCTCTTCATCAGGGCAGAAGAAACGTAATTTTACTGCATTGAATTAGACTGACTGGCCAAAACACGAACGATGAAACGACGGCCGTTCGAACCATAGACGAAAACTTTAATGAGACTCCTTCCATCCAAATGTCAACTTCTCAAAGTTTCACTCTAAACTCGGCTGATTTCTTGACTACAATGTTCTAAACTTTACTTGACGAACAACTAACTTTATCAACATTATAAGAACAACTTTGTGTACACTCAAACGGCAACCTTACCACAAAATTTAGCGCAGAACGTGCACCTTCTAAACTTTCAAGGAACAGCAACCCGGTCTCGAAATTGGCAGTAGGCCAAAGTACTACTGCACTAGCACCAACTTCCCTATATAAATCCACTTTTTCAGAGACGTAGCAACACAACAGCGAATCCCGCATCCCTTTCTTGTCCCTCCTTAGGTCACGTATCAAAATTTTTACACTAAATTCTCCCACCTCCGATAACATTTGCTACGAAAAACACTCCTTTTTTGTCCGTTAAAACGCATTCTTATTGCTAATAAATTACATCTGCCTTTTAAGAAAAGTAATCAAAGTGCCCATACATTAAAACAGAGCTGTCACTGAATAATTTAACAAAGCAAAATTGATAACAAAATAAACAATAAATTGCCCCATATTTAAGAATTCTAGGAATTAATCTTTTAAAAGGAAAACTTGGACACAATTATAAACGCAATAATCGTTTTGTGTTTAAACGTAACCAGAATAATTAAATAATTTGAGAATAAAATTTGAAAAATAGGCAGATATTATACAGGGTTTGGGTGCTTTAGTTAAACGATTCTGGTAAAGTGAAATAAGTAGGTTCTTGAAAATTTGTACTTAAGAATTAATCTGAAGGCCGCTGAATTGATGTAAAATATTTTCAACACGGTGATGCTTCCGGAAATACCGGAAGCAGCTAGCAACTTCGTTATTTTAATTGAAAATACCTATTTTTATCGCATTTTTGGATTCTACTTGAAATTTCAGTTCTTTTGATACCCACATGTTGATATCTACAGTTTATGGTTTTTAAGTTATTTGGACTTCAAGACAAAAAATAGTGGATGCAGACGGTATCATGAAAATTGGGAAGTCATTATTACCAGTGCATAGAGAAAGAATATGGTTATCTTTTAGTGTACTTAAAAAAGGGTTAAGTACGACCGCACCTGGGCCTACCTTGACATCTAACCGGCACTACAAAGTTTACTAAAAAAAGCAAAATCAAATAAATCACCAAAACAAACGCGTCCAATGCGGTTTGCGGACGTCCTTAAAATCTTTACTTGGTCTTAACATTTAAATTAATTAAGAGCGCTTCTTTTGTGACCCGCCTCGATTTAATCCGATGCTGTTTACTGCATCTCATTTAATCAGGTACCGCTAATTACACCTATTGAATTTGCCGGATATTTCTAAATTCTAATTAACCTCCATTGGCTCTTGAATTCCTCAGTTCAGGCAAAAGGTCTCTTATCAAACTAATACCGGCGTAAACCTGCACGTTGCAGTTTTAATGCTCGTTTTAAATTACCATAGCAAACTAAAACCAGCTAGTAATGACTTAATGTAGCTGAAATTCTAAAATATTAGTTTGTCATCCAAATGACAAGTTTTCGGACGCAACAAAGATAATTGAAAAAACTTGACGAGAACGGTTGCAAACGGTCAATGAATTACAGCTTTTGTTTACGATAACGGCGGCTGAATCCCAGCTCTAGACGGAAAACGGGTGCTTTGTTATAACATCCTCACCTACGTTCCTTTGTGCGTAGTAGATATAAAGGTCCTCTTTTTCTCCACACGAACCCTACTTATCTATAAAGTTAGGTTGACCTGGTTGATAACATTGTCGAATACCACTAAAATGAAATTATGACAATGCGTGAAATCCAAAACTGGAAATCCCAAAATGTGACCACTAAAATTAATAAGAGGGCGATTAGGAAAATAATTCCAATTACGTAAACGAATGCATCGACTAAGAAATTCAATTTATAGCCTCCATTTGAGAGAAAAAGATATCACGATCCGAAAACTAATTCGAGATTAAACAAACATTCGGTGAATTGCCAGCGACAATTCTCATACTTCGAACTTTGCAATCACACCTTCATTGAATTTTTTAGGGATGCAGGCAGCTGCTCTTCAAACGCACACCAAGAAAAAGTCGAAAACCAAGATGCGAAGTCCCCGAAAATTATAGTGATACGCAACCAACAATTTATATTATCTACTTGAAAAAATCGAACTGTTACAATTTTTATTTCACCTTTTAAAGAAAATCAATCAATTAGAAATGGTCAATTTGGAACACCCTGTACCGTCCACATCCTGATACAATCGGCACGCAAATTTATCATCCAAGCATTAAAAGGTTATAAGTTGCTACGAAAGGAATGTATTCAGATACCCGCTTCAAGTAAGCTTGTAATAATGTTAAGCGGCCTCGTTTGTGTATTACCTGTTTGATCGTCGTTGGGCCATTGCAGCCAGCAGCATCTTTCAACATTTCAATCTTGAGACAAATTTTTGACGCTCGCTTCCTTTACGAAATATGGCCATATCGCGTATTTACATAATATCCACTAGAAGTGATCGGTAATATTTCAACATAGCGCACCTTTTTAACATTTTAATTCAACACTCGTAACCGAATCTATGTCGTACTTAAAAATTTTGTAAGCCTTTCTACGGCGTGTAACCGGAGACTCGTCCGCTTCAATTCATCATTAGGTATGCAGGCCTTACGCGGTACAAGTTCCAGACGAACACACTGTGAATTCTAATACATTTTTTAGGTTTATTATTTTTTAAATTAAATCACATTATGTATATCCGATGCACGTTTTCCTCTCCTTTCAGAAAAGGTGAATAGCCGTCGGGTTTCGGACGTACAAACGAGAAGGTGAACGTCCTACTTGATTGACTAAAAGATCTCCATCGCTAATTAGCCGACAAAAAGGTTAGAATTACACCAGAATCCGCGAAACACTCCCTTCGAGGCCGCGAGATTGGTACCGTCAACAAAAGGAAAGTGATAAATATTCAAATTTATGTAATTTTTCGACTATTTTTATGTTTGTAGGGTCATAAACGGTATTTATTTATAAAGTTTATCCCATAAAATATTACAACAAACTTTCTTTAAATGTTTGTAGGAACCGCTCGTAGACAATGGCTGTAACCTTTATAGGGAATTTTACGACGTTCAATTAACTGTACCTTAATAAGATATGCTTTATTGATTTTCATTTTTTCTTCGTAAAAACGCTTGCGGCAATGCCGTACCTGTAATGGGTATAGTTTGCTGAAAGCCCACAAATATCCGTCTTTCTAGAAATGCAAGTTTCGAAGACCGTGAAGCCCATTCCCGATTTTTTTTCAACGTATCACATTGAAATGACAATAGTGCTTTAGCATTCATCACTATTGAGCTGATGGTGACAGACTTGCTGTCGAAACATTCACGGTATTGGCGCGCTTTAGTTTTGCAAATCTAGAAAACGCTGAGGTAACTTAGATTCATTTATCTAATAAAATGTCAGGCAAATATACTGACATGTCTACTGACTGGACCGTAAAGTTCAACGTGAACAACATGTATTGTTTACGCAAGGATATCAAGATGTAGTGCAAAAGTGTGAAATAAGCCCAAATTTTTCCGTTTTTAGGTCATCGAACCATGAATCATTGGCGAAAAGATCACGGGGATCGAGTTTGCTAATTTTTGCCATATTCAAAGTTCGAAAACGCCCACGCTTTTTAATTCCTTATCTCATCTTTTTGCAAAGTATACCTTACGTAAAAAATGTGTGAAAAATAAGTTTCGGTACCTCGTACTCCTTGCCTAGAGTGGCGAAAAAAACAGGGGCGGCAAATTTATCACTACTGACGTACACAAAAATCTTTTTACTTCGAAAGGAGTTGGGTTTATTCATCAATCGTGGGCCACAAGGGCACAAATTGCGAGGATTCAGGATTAGACTAAATTACCCACATTCATAATGCATCCAACTTACGTGTACTTTCATATACAAAAATCATGACTTCATATCTGTACTGAGATTTGAAAAAAACGACTACATAAATTTTTCATGATAAATACTGTTGTGTAAACAACGCCATGTAGACGTTACTTCAGTCTAAACGCCACAAATAATGACGGGACATTCTGTATGTGAGTATAGTTTAAAGTGTAAATTTGGGGGACGGAGCACGGAGTTGGTTCGTTTCATTTGAATTCCTATCTCGGTGTTATTTTTCCTTTTAGAAATTTTGTAAATGCGTAATTCTTGTGCAAATTGAATCGCTTTTGTATTTTATTCAATTTAGTTAGAAGTAAGACGCATCTGGTAGTTTGGGATAATAAGTTAATACATTTACGTTATATTTACTTAATTAAAATGTTTCTTTTATTATTTAATTGAAGTATATTTCTCTGATTTAAATTTTAATAATTTATTTGTTGCTTATATTGAGTTAGTTTTAAACTGCTACCATCTCATTCATTTTGACATAATTATCGCTTTTGTTTCAATGCTAACTTGGACGAATATAAATAATATTGCAATCTAATTTGTGAATGTGCATATTTTCACCATATCTCTGCTTAGGAAACCGATATGAAAATGCAGTCACTTTTTCGTATTATTTGATAATATCATGTAATAATTATATCATTCCAATTGAAATTTTCATTAATACCTGCACGTGTACACGTGTACTAAAAAGACTATTCACATAAAATCTGATTACACGAAGAGAGCTCTTTCCAATAAGACCAATTATGTGAAAACCTAAGTTACATTCATCTAAAGAGATGTTCCCCTTCCCCCACCCAGGGATGAATGGGGCCGGCGGGATACCGGGAACTTTCCCGGTGGGCCGGTAGGATCCATGAGCGCTGTGCGACTGGCAGCATCACTCAAATGAAAACACAAAACAGAGATAGAGCCAGACTACGCCGTCACTAGCAAGGAATTAATTTAATTAATATTCTGTAACGGTGCAAATAAAAAATTATCAAAAGTCCTCGTATCCATCAATAAGATTTTGTTGAAGGCTACCACATTCCTTTTGTCGGTACCCACCTCCGACTTCTCATAGCTCCAGATTTTATTGGCGACACGAGAAAGAGAGACCGCGATTCGGGCTCTTAAGAAACTTTTGGGTGCCCAAAGTCGACTATCTCTCGAAGGCGCGGGCCTTACAAAACAATCGGACCAAAATTGTAGAAGAACATAGGAAAAACCATCACGTTAGTACAACCCGCTCGAGGATGGCGCCCAGATGTCGCCGATCGCATATCATGTAGCCCCGTCCCTAAAGTCGTTAATTACACGACGCCGGTAGCCACATACAAGTACACTCCTCGTCTCCCGCAAAGCGTTCTTCTACAGATTTACTGTCATCCAGCTCAAGCTCAAGTGATAAAAAACAAAACGTAGATGATTTCTTTAAAAATGCCGCTTGAAGTAGTTGCCAAAACTGTTCTAGACGCTGGTATAGTGTGATTACCAGTAGAATTTATATTAAGAAACATTGTAGCGAATATTCCAGAAATCCCGAGGCGCCATGAAAGAAGAAGAACCGGCGATAAAAAGTGAAGACAGATGTGACGTAATATTTCCTGAAAATACGACGTGTTTGTTCGATAACATTCTAGAATACTCGGGAGCCTTAGCGGCGTTCGCTATTTAAGCAAATCGAATTTCGTTTTGGTCAGTTCCAATTTCAACGTGAAAGTAATGAATAGTTCGCGCTTATAATTTTAACACTTAATTAATTAATTAAGTGATTAAATAATTAATTGCGAATAAATAAATTACGTACTTAAATTTACGTTACAATATTCGGCACTCGCTAATGCCCATCAGTACATGTTAACCTATTCTTTCTCAATTCTGAATTGTATAAAAAATCGATTAAGGAACAGATTGTGTAACAATAATCTGGAAGCATTTATGTTGTTGGGAAATAATTATCAACAATCATTGATTATCCCCCCCCCCCCCCCCCTCGCTAAGTGGGCCGATAGGCAGGTATATTTCACGGACCGGTTTTTGGTTCCCCACCCCTCATATTTTATGAGTTAGAGCAATATTGGCTGAATAAAAATGATGGAAAATTCATACAAAATTGCGATGCCTGTATTTTTTTATGCATGATAGTTTGGTATATTTTAGGATTTTTCAGTTTAACCATTACGCCCTCTAGTGGCAAACCTAGAAACCTGAAACTGCAGCGATTTCTCTAACAAAATCTTTTTCCCGAAGCCGTGCAGTTAGCAATTCCATAGATATATCTACCGTCCGAACAGCCACCGAAAGTTGGCCATCTTATTCATCAAGCATCATGTCAGTTTGGTTTGCCATCTAATTCTGTGCTATAAAGCAAAGTTAAGGTCAGCAGCTGTCAACGTTTGTGTCAGTTAAGTGCGCGTAGTATCGCCAACTTACCACCATATTGTTTGGATTATTAAGAAAGAAACTGTAAGTCATTTTAAAATTTCTTATTTTAATTGTCGACCGCCTGCGTAGGTATGGAGTAATATGTCCTTCTTTCTTGCAGGAAAGTTGTTTCCATTCTTCGATAAAGCTGATCGAGGCCAATGAGTCTCTCAAATTGAGGAATTGTAAACCAATATTAGGATTTTTCTGTGAGATTATAAAATTCTAAGTTTCAATTATGATTTGTTTTGAGCTAGATGGGCAGCTGTTTTGCGGGAATATTTCAAATGTTTAAAGCCTTCTTAAAATCATCTTGTAAATACAGATGCAAACTCTCTTTTTAAACCTTTAGGTCGCCGGAATATTCTTAAAATTGTTAAAACCCTTAGAAATCGATTTATTTCACTAATTATCTGCTTAAAACCTTATTTCTTAGAATCTTTGCTAGTATTTTAGAATATTCAGGATCGCCAGAACCATTAGAATCCTTATAACCTTCGTAGAAATTTCTCAGAACATTCATAGTCTTCTAGAGTTTTCGTAGAATCTTATTAGAAAACTTGAAATCTTCTTGGAATATTTTCAAATTTTCTTACCCTCCGTCATACGTGAGCGATACACACGAGCATTGCTTTTAGGTGAATTTTTTCAAAACTGAAAATTTTAGAGATGCATATATCAAATAGTACAGTTCTTGAGATATTCACCCATTGGTACTCTTTCCAAATATTTTCGTTTTTTCATATTAGCTTCAGATCCAAATTACCAAAATTCGTATCGCCCAATCTACAGAACTTTCAAAACATTTTGAATTGTCCCTACCCTATAATTTTCTAGTCATCATAGAAGATTCTCTAGGATTTAACCATTTAACTACGTCGATTTGTGGATTTTTGGAACCACGCGGCAATTTTTTTGGTATACCTACATTGCAGCAAACCGAGTTAATTTGTACCATCCACTTCTATAAGGAGATGAGAATCGTTCTAATGTCTTTGTTTGGGTCGATGTTATATGTGGGGTATATTTTAGCGGTTCCGGTGAGGTCCCGGTGGGAACGCGTGTTATCTCTATGTCTTTGGGGTCGTCATCATCTGAGTTTTGATGTAACTGTATTGGGGAGAAGGAACGTGAGCATCCATTGGGAACACCATCGGAGTTATAGATGAATTTTCAACCGGCATAAGAAATTAATGTTCCAAAAAAAAATCGATTAATCATACGATAATCGATAATGCGGTTTGATTTTTTAAATTAATTGATTAATCGATTGTTTTACTAATCGATTATTTGATTAACCGATTTTATCATATTTTTTGTGAAAAGATACTAATTTTACTAATTTCACCCGTCCGTCCCGGGGTTTTAATTAAGTCTCAGCACAGCAAATAAAAAACCAAAACTCGTTTAGAGGCAAATTTTCATCCCCAGGGAAGGTTCTCCCCTCCGGAATACTCGCTTACCAGGAACATGCCTAAACGAAAACTGTTGGTCGGGAATTCAAGTTGCTAAACATACATCTCGTTTTAATGCATCACACCCTCTTGGCATCATTTTGGAACGCAATACCAGCTATATTTTATGCGTTAGTTTGTAAAAGCGAAAGAATTTAGGAAAAATCAAAACCTCCTCCCTTCCATTGACGTTTGGTAGTTCTTTTTCTAGGAAACTTTTTAACTTAACTTAGATAAGGTGTATCTTTGTGCTCACGCCTGCATTCCCTTAATTGATATAGCTGGACATGTCTCAAGATCAATTAGAACTGGAACCCATAATTACATTAGAAAACTAGAGCTTGGGACTACTATTGAAACTCATAGTAAAAATTAAAACCCTGTAAAGAAATCACATGTAACTAACTTCCCGTCTAACACAAAAGCTTCACATACTTCCAATTAATGAGAGGGTTATTACAAAATTAGGTTGCACCACTACGATTGACTTTGGCCATATGAGGCGAAAAGATTTCCTAAAAAGCATGCAATTGACCGCCACTGATGTACTTAATAAACCCAATTTTTAGCCTTCAAAATGAGAGAAAAGTGTAACTCAATTCCAACCGATTGGAGAATCTTGCAAACAGTCGGTTAAACCTCCAGAATATGATATGCTTAAAAGTTTTCAATTAAACCATCATGTAACTTATTAATACACTTCGCTTAAAAGTTTCGGTCTACCAACGTGCTTGCAAAATAATCGAACGGAAGAAAGTAATCTTTTGATTTGTGTGGGATGATTTGTAAGGTCCGAATCATTAGTATTTCCGTTTTACCCTAAAGACCTCACACTTCAAAGAAATAAAATAGTGTAATAGCATAACGTGGTCTTCAACAACTCCACTAGCCGCTCTCAGTACTTACTTAATATACTATTAAGTGTTATTAGATTGCATGCCTCGAAGTACAAGGAAAACTGGCCATAAAAGTGAAACATGGGCGATTGCGCCGAGTTGCACATAACCAGCAATTGAGTTCATAAATCATAAGTTAATTGAATTAGTGTTTAATTACCTTACTCCTTTGCAACACTTCATGTATCTCATTTATCGCCAATAATCTTGTAGGAGGATAATTTATTCCGATATCGACAAGGTCAGCGTTTCGAAGAGTTTTTCAGTTACTTCACGGTTTTCTGTCGATCGGATCCCATGCGGAGATTGTGGGCTCAGTCTAATCATAGTAGAGACATTTATTGTTTCTCGATTCCTATAAAGTTAAATTGGATAATTTATATATCCCTGTTTGTATTCACGTTTATTGGTTTAGATTGTTGTATGTTCGAATCATGAGTTTTTGTGAGGTCGAAAATTCCGTTATTTTATTTATCATCTGGAGAGAGGAATACTTAGTTTATCTATCGTAAGACTGGCCTCCTCCTGGGACATTTATCATTATAGGGAATTATTGCTAAATCAACATGAAAATAACGTGAAAAACAAAAGTAGTGGCTCTAAGAGGTGAATTTGATTTAGGGTTGATGGGGATTGGTAAGGGAATTGTAGGAAAATGGAAGTGCACAAAAATAAAGCAGGTTTAATTTAAAAAAAATAAACTGTTTAATGTTTGAAGTTATTAAAATATTGACCATTAGTTTCAAAACACCCTGTAGAAGGGCGATCAAAGTTTAAATCATTCTCATTTAGCATCAAGTCAGTATTGTTGATTTTGGAAAACTTTTTGAATATGTGCATAGGCACAGGGCCATAAATAAAAACAGTCAAACGTCAAAACTTTTGAAAAATCTTGAACAACTTAATAGTATATTGGAAGACAAGTGTTACAATGTGACCTATTGTAATACGACTATCTTGTGGCACGAGTGGCGTAGCGAAGCGGAGCCACGAGTGTCCACAAGATAGGAGTATTACAATAAAGCATTGTAACACGTGTTTTTCATACTATTTTTTCTATTACGGGGCTTTAATTTAATTAAAAAGTAATTATCAAATCTACAGGAAACTTTAAAATTAATATGTCTTAAGTTGGCAACACCATTTACGTTGACAAATTTTACGTTGGCTGCGTAGATAAACACAACACTGACATTTGGAAACTTTAAATTTCGTGAATGTGTAATTTTTTACTCGTAGATAAATTTATTTATGGTGGATGTGTAAACTGCTGATTTGGAATGTATTAGGTTCTTCGTGTACCAAAAATCAAGGAAAACACATAAATTTTACGTACGTAATTTGATTTCACATCTGATGGTTTGACGTTGTCGTCTTGGCGAACTGCCAACTTAGAGATGAAAAGTTACCAAAAACAATGTTACAATGGAACTCATTGAAACACTGCTTTTGCCGAAAACAGTTGCACAAAATTCTCATTGTAACACCGAAATAGAAAAAAACCTTTGGTGCTGGGTATAGGGAAATGTGGTATCAAACCACGCAGATTTTCATGCAGATTTCGAAAATGCAATAAGATACAGGGTGTTTAAAAAAAAAATAAAAACGTTGCTATCCAGTGAAACCGGAAGTGAGACGATCATCATAATATTTTCTTTCGATATATCATGAAAAATTATGGTGGTATGCAAATTTTCAGATTTAAATTTTTATATGGGAATCTGAATACGAAGGTGACGATTTGCATGAATCATCCTGTATACAGATGTTTATTTTAATTGGCAAAGACTTTACAATATTACATTATATTTTCATTTCTTTTCTTCATCCCCCCCCCCCCCCCCCTCGTACAATAGCTCTGCATATCCCTGTTCTTTCTACTCTTTGCATCTACTGTCAGGTGATCAATATCTTCTTCATAATCTGCATTTCCTTCCTGCCTCTTCTCTCAACTTCTCCCTTCCTGGTCTCCATATTTGAACTCCCTTAAATACTTCGGCACCCCCACCCCCCAATAATACTGTGCCATCCGCGTAAGCCAGAGACCATATCTCCCTTCTTCCTATCACGATTCCAGCACTTTGACCCTGTCTTAATATTTTTTCCATATCCCTTCTGTAGATATAAATAAGGTGGGGTAAGTAGGCATCTCTGTCTCAATCCTTTTATTCTCCAAAACGCTTTTGACTCCTTCCCTCCTATCCACTCTACTTCTTCTCTCCATATGATTCCTTAATGATTTTCTTGAAATTTATGTCTTTTTTCAATCCACTTCTCTTCCATTTCTCTTTTCAATGTACCATTGGGTAGATTCTATACGCCATCGTCATTATTGAGATTCGCCCTATAATTTTCCATACAGTCCAGCCCCTTCCTTCAATTCTTCTGGTAGCCCTCTTCCTTTCCATAGTTTGTTCATTAATTTCCTCAGCCTATCTTCTTAATACTATCTGTAGCAAAAATCCATCTCACTTCGTATTTCGTTCCTCTCCTGTCGCCTTCCTTTTCTTCAGTTTCTTTAATTGTTGCTACATCTCTTCTCTTGATATCTCCTCGTCTCCATCTCCCTCCTCTCTTTTCTCATCCTCTATCCCACATCCTTTCTCCTGCTTCCGGCGTAGTACGTTTAGAAAGTGCTGCTTCTAGTCCTCCATTTGTATTTCTCTCCCACTAAATGTGCTATTGTTTGCGGTTTCTCCGTCCGTCCGTCCGGACCCACTTCTACCGTTTTGAACTACTTCTAGGGGAATGGTCCTAGAGTCCTGGAATTTTTTGCAGTAGGTAGCCTCTTGAAGGTGTGCCAGACGGCCAAGTAAAATGTGCATAACTTTTACGTACGACAACCAATTGGTCTCAAATGTTGTATACGCATGCCTTTAGTGGTGCCATCATCGAAATAAATTGTTTTGTACAAACTATAACTTTCCCGTGCGCGTCTTTTTCGAGATCAGTGAGCGACGGGGCCTGGGGGTGGGGGGGGGTGTTAAACATTAATTTTATCTGTCATTGTATTCTACAAACTACTGCCCTTCTTTTTGTCCTCTTATCAAAGTACGGGGTGGAGTGGGAAGGGGGGGGGGGAGTGGAACTAGTTTTATCTTTCATGGTACTCTAATGAAAGGTCTCAACGAAAGGAATTAATTTATACTAACCATAGTCTTCCTCCTCGATCCCTTGTCGTGATCGGTTATAATTCCTTATATCTTATTAGTGAATTGTCAAAGGAAAGCACCTACAAAGGGCGATTGGGACGTTTGGAAGAAATATAACCATTGGGCATTTAAATAAAATTTGATACATAGCCACTTGAAATAAAAGCAAATTTAACGCCAGTTTCAAAATTTTGTCTTGCCCATGCGCAGTGTCAACTTTCTTATTTATGGAAGAAATTTCGTAGGGGTGTTTAAAAAAAATGCGCTTTACCTGCACAAGGGTTGTGCACAATTTGTACTCCCTTGCTTTTCCTATAACTGTTTTTAATGTTATCACCTTCTCCTTAATATTTAGCACTCATCAGTGCTCTCTCCTATTTCATATACTTGCTCCTCTATCTTCAGATATTGCCGTCAAGTTGGGAGTCCCATTTCCGTAATCAGCACAAAAATATTGCTTAATCAGACGTTTAGTAAATCATATCCCTTACATCTCTGCAATAGACTATATTATCTTTGATTTACTCTTGTTCTGATACAGTAAACATATTTAAACTCGCCGCATAAACGGCCACCTAGCTCAGGATTGTAAAACTAAAAAGGGGCTAGAGATTCTCCATAGCGGTTGATTTGATTGGGCATAAAACATTCGCCTCTTCTTCATAAACTTGAGCGCCACCCAGATTCTTTAAATGCTCTCTCCCTGATGTATAAAATTGAGAATATACAATGAAATCCAAGGAAATATTGCTTATAGTTCTTCAATGACAATCAAAATCAACAACTAATTTAAATTAAACTTTCCATACTAATGCAAAATTGAACCCTAATTAAATCCCCTAATTCAATAATGATCGAGTAAGTCATTGTGCTGAATTTTACAATAGTTCCCAACGGAATAAAAATTCGCATCAATGACGAAAGTACAATAAATATAAAAATTGATAAAATCTGATTTTTAATGTAGTCAAGGCTATCGCAATAAAAGGCTGAAACAAGAACAGAAAACCACAAAGCCGCCCGAGTTAAATGTCTCTGTGTTTAATGAACAATGAATTACGTTAAGTTAAATTAAATTGAAATATCTATATCCTTAAAAAGAGGTGCCGCATTACTTATACATTGCGAGAAAACGATGATTTTTACGAAAGTAATCGCTATCATATTCCTTGAAGAGGAAATATTCAATTAATTATTACTTATTTAAATTCTAGTGGTCTCAATTAAATTGTGACGCTATCAGGTGTACAGGTGTCTTGATAATCGTAATTAAAGTGGAAGTAAAATTAAATGGAAAAATTCCGTGACTCGAGATCCCTTTAAACGTACCTTTTACAAACCTCTTAAAAGAAGAGGTCTACTCATAAAACAATGAAATCACCGCAACGGTGAATTATTGAAATCGGTTCAAACTTCCAGTGGTGGAGTCTAAAAAATGCATAAATTAGCCAGGTGGATCAGACAAAATGGCCGTACTCACGTAATTAGTGAAACCCAAGATATAGCCTCCAAAACTCGGAGAAAAATGCAGAAATCCGTCCAAACTAAATCGAGGATTTAGAAAATATAGGTTGAATCGCCAGAATAATTATACTTGAAAAATGTAATTAGAAGCTCATGGACTTGCCCTACAATCTGTTTAACTAGAAAAAAGTGATGCCGGACGGGAAAGTAAAAAAATGCCCCTTGAGACTTGCGTGGAAAAATTTGCCCGACAGGTGACCCGATAAACCCAATGTCAGTTACAATTTAGGTATGCCAGCGAATCTCAAACAATAATTGAAGTGACGGTGAATTAAAAATCTACCCACACGAGGAAATAAACTGTTACAATGTGTATGCCAAATCAACAAAAAAGGTAGCAAGTAAAAAAGCTATGTGTCGGTGAGTTATTGGTGAATACTTCCCGTTGTTTTCAAAAAGGAATAGCGTGTAAAGTCAACTAAATTATAGTTGGTTTTAGACGGTTGACCGTAGCATATAGTTTTTAATTCTACAATTAATGACGCGGGCCAAGTAAAATAATACGTAAGGTTTAAGTTTAAAGTAAGAGTAATTGAAATTGTGGTTGGTCTTGGCGTTAATTAGCTAAGCTTAAATGGAGTAGGAGGTATTAAATTGGTGATAAGGTGATAATTGATTATTAGTGGTATTATACCTATAAAGATGAGAAAATTAGAGATATTTCCATTAAAAGCATAGAATGGGTGGGCATTCAGGTGAGAATAATATTCTTTTCTTTAGGTTTTTATAGTTTCTGTTTGCTTACAATTTTTCATTTAATTGCGTGTCATTGAATTTTGTTTAGTGAATTATTTCTAAGGGAATTTCATGCTTTAGTGGAGCTCGAGTACCCTTTTTCATTTAGTCACATTAGAAGAAATCTCAGTTGGCTGCTGTAAGTGCGTGAAATAGCGTCTAAGACCTCCAAAATGTCATGGAAATTTCAAACGTTTTTTGCATTCATCCCTGGGGTCTTTGTAGACCACGCCGTTTTATTTGTCTCTTTTGACTTTTTTTTGTGCGGGGAAGATTTCTATCCTGGATAAAGCACGTAAACGAGTAGTGCTAATGAAAGCGCAATATTACGTAAGCACCACGCGATTTAGTAAAAAAGAAAGGTTAAATTGGTTTGTACAATTCAGACTGACAACATAAATAATGGAATACATAAGTCAATATTACTGAAGCAATTGAAATTGGCGGAGCATTTGTCAGAATTGTCATAATCATACGCTCGAGCGTGTTTTGATATAAATGCGGCGCGTTGTCGATATCTTGTCGGCTTCCGATTTGTTATGAAAACTCTCCTCAAAGATTTATCTCGCAGAATTAAATAACAACGAACAGGTAAAAGTTACTCACGAAACGTCCTTGTCTGTCCTTCACCTGTCATTTTCTGAAATAACTACGACTTCTGCGTGGTACTAACGGTGGTGATTAAGTGCACTCGACTTAATTTTGTTTAATTTTCGCACTTTTACCAATTTACTCGTCCTCGACTGCTATGAAGTGTTCATGTGTAATTTTTTGTTTAACGAGACACTTTCTTTTTTTAACAATTGTTTATTTTTATGCGAGCTAATTTATTTATTTGTTTTAGGTGAGTCGACAGGAATTTTGTACAGCTGTAGTATTAATTGGGTAAGTAACATTCTAATTACGGTAGAATGAAACTTGCTCTTTTCGCGCCAACAACTTTCTTTTTGGTTTTTGATCATTTTCAATGAGTTGGTTTTCCACATTATTCTCAATTTATACATGTCTTTATATGATCATGTAATTTCTATGAGAAAGACAATTTTCAATTCCCAACAAAGGGGGCGTTTAATGGCAGATTTGCCTTATTTTATAGCATGAACTCCCACACCCCCATTTACCTCCCCGACCAAGTGACAGCGTCAGCGAAGTATCGAAAGCAAAATCACAAGAGAAAAACCTCACCAAACAAGGAAATTCGTGGACCGAAAAGAATTAAGAAAACTTCTGTAAAACAAAGAACTATTGTAATAAAAAATCTATAACACTTGGATGGCCTCTAATGGCGAAAATAAAGAACTAAGATAATAACAAATTTATTACAGGAATAACATATCTTTAAACTAGTGGATTACAAAGGATATACCTAGATGGTGTAAGAATTTAAATAAAAAGTAACAGTTATCACAAGCCATATTGACTGTATCCCAATGTAAAAGCGGTTGTAAGGTCAGAGTGTGTGTGTAGCCTAACGCCAAATAAAACGACCATTCTTTCGAAACTTTATTTAAAACAAAGAACGTTGACCTGTATCACTTCGAGCGGTCCCTTTTCGGGTGACCTCCCGAGCGAACGGGTTACAGTAACAACCAACTACATCTCATTTTGTCGTATCCTATTTCATTTTCAAGGCCAATGGGACCAAGTTTGCGGTGTCATATTTCATTTTGAAGATAATCAAAGTCCATTGACCTCCAATTTTTGTGGTGTCATTTCATTTCCAAGATTGTCAAAGTTCAATTACCTAATTTTCTCCACGATACCTAGGAGGTCTGAGGTTTACCTCTTTTTTTTAACTCGAAAACCAATTATGCTAATTTCCGACAAAGGCAGTATTGATTACTAATTAATAACAAGAACAAATTCAATAAATATTTTACGCCCCCACGTAAAAGAAACAACATCTCGACTCATCGCACAAGCCGATCATAAACATCGTAATTGAATTTAAAGTCAACCTCTTGCAAGTTGTTAAAATATAAAATACTACATACACCTGTAGAAAAATCAACGAAATCTACCTACGCATAGACCAATTTATGTACAGAAAACTTTAAGATACCTTAAACACCCTGTATATTCATATCCTAAGAAAATCACCCACCTCCACCTTATAGTGGAGGTATGATAACATTAGCTAAGCTAAGTGGAAATTCCCAAAAACTATTGCAACATAATTCGTAATTTTTAGAACGTAATTATAAGCGACTAACAAGTAAAATTCTTGCTCTCTGTGGGTTGATTATATTTACATATTTTTGAATGAAGCGGGGTGGGAGGAGGGAGTTAAAAAGTGGCTGTATCCCTCTACCCTCGTCCTTGATCCGCGACATTGCTTCTAATTCCTTATACCTGTATATCGAAAGCGGAGTGTCGGAGTAGGGTATTCACAAAGGGCGAGTATATCCAGAACCGAGTGTCGGAAGAGGGTACTCACAATGAGAAAATGGAACATCTAAACGAGACGTAGTACCTATTGCTGTAAATAGATCATATATTTGTACATATACAGCGCAAAATTTGAATGTGGTTCAGACGTGCGTTAAGTAAAACGTGAATGACCCGCCTTAAGACTCTAATGTTAGGTATGTAGGGGATTGATTAGTCGGCAGCTTTTAACCCTAATAGTCTTGTGTATTTTTCTATCTGATTTTTTCCATAATTACATCTACATTTCATAGTAATGATCATTATGTCGTTACATGGAATTAAAGTCTATATATGCAAAGCTAAACAATAGTCGTGTATGGCGACCTCAAGGCCCTCCCCATTTAGACCTAATAATATCATTAATATTTACTTTTATTGCGGCGAAAAATAGGTCCTTTTCTCTTTTAAGAAATCGAAAATAAGGTCACGATCGAGTAGCATTGTTGTTTATAATAGACAATACGGTCATTAATAATACGTACGGATTAAAACGATTCGTATTAATTTGAGGTTACACCATAACCGTATCTGAATCTATTTGGATATATAATCAAAACGGTTTAATTTATGGTAGAAATTACCGATTTTAGTTATCGAGCACCGAAACGGGGTCAGTATCTGCGTGAGATCGTTATAAATCATTTGAGGACCGAAATGCCCTTCGCTGAAAGTGGCAAAGAGCAATTGCATGCCATTTTAGGCATCAGTAACAGTAACATCTAATTTTTCGATGTAAATAAGAAAACTATTAAGTACGATTTCCGTCAAGGCTCTTGTAACCTTGTTCTTTTGGAAAAAAAGCTTGTTTGGTTCCAGATCTGCTATACACTGTTATTAGAGTGTTAGACTGCATTTGCAAGAGGTATAGATTCTTTGTCCCAATCGTTTACCCGTATGGAAGCCTTCCGAACATCCGCCCGCATAGCTAAGTGTAAAGACTGTAGTCCCAGAAGTGCCTCCATGGCCAAAGTTGAGCCCATCAAGGTCCGCTCTCCTTCAATTCGTAAATGGAACAACTTCTTTTCCCGGTTAACGGAAAGGCCATGGCTCTGCACCATCTAACCAGCTGTTCAAGAACCCTGCACGAGCTCTTTCACGGTGTGTGGAAGCTTTCCAGTTACAACGGGATCGTCTGCGTATCCCTGTGTGCCCGTCTTGTCCTCGTTCAGAGTGAGGAGGAGCCCGTCTAGTACCAGGCACCATAGCAGTCGAGACAACACTCCCACCTTGCGGACACCCTCTAGTAACCGATGAGTTCATCTCCGTCATCCCAATTGAGGATATAATGACTCTGCTTCCGAGTATAGCTCGGATCCATCTTACTATTGACCCATCAATGGCAAAGCTTTCAACAGCTTCACTAAATGAACGAATGTGGTGTTGTTAAACGCATCCTCGATATCTAAAAACCAGCTTCTCTACCGTTTTTAGAAGAAACGATGATATGCTGATGGGCTTGTAATTCTTCGCCATGTCATATTTGGCACGATCCGTCTTAGGTAGGTACACCACTCTTACCTTTCTCCAGCTTTCGGGGATATACCCTACAGCCAGGGAGGCTCTAAAGAGGTACAACAATTGTAAGAGCAGCGGCTCCACACCTTTCTGCAGAAGAGCCGTGAATATTCCGTTCAGTCCTGCACCCTTAAATGGGCTGAACGTGTGGATCTCCCATCTCCAAGATCCCTCGGTAACCACCCAGGTAGCTACTTTCCAGTCGACCGGCCTTACACCGACCCGAGTAGCTCCTTTTCGTGACTCCGAAGTTACGTAGTCTCCAGAGCCTGAAAAGTGTGTTTCCAGGAGACATGTGAGAGCGTCACCCGCGGTAAACGGATATCTGCCGCATGGAAGCCTCAGTGTCCCCACTTTTTGACCCGGGTCTTTAAAAAGGATCTTGCGAAGTTTTTAAACTTCAGGAAGACCTGTTACCACAGAAGGTCCTCCATGATCCTAGTTTAGAGCTTCGAATATGGTCCTTATACATGCGCTGAGCGATCTTAAGATCTTCCCAGTGAATGAAGAATGGCCCTATTAAAGAGCTCGCGAACCTTCTTACGAACGTTTTCAAGGTCTCTCTTCGCAAGGTTCGCGGTTTACAGCTGTCCTCATATGCTGTTATGGCGTTGCTTACTAATGCGACCGCCTCGGACAGTTTCGCCACATAGCAGTCCCAGTCAGTGGACCAACTACACGAAGGAGCCCACTATTTCGAAAGTATCAATCAAAGTATCTTTCGAGTCGTCCTGGAGATAGGCCGAGTAGATCACCAAGTGCCTGTTTCCTCCTCCACCATCTTTCAGCAGACGTGTTAGGGTCCCTGAAACAGAAATCAGGCACTAGATAAGACTCGATTCGTCTATCGACATAAATGCAAGTCCTCCACCTGTCCCAGACCGCTTACTCGTCCCCTGTCTGCTTTACAGGAAGTTGACGGCCTATTAGTCCGGTCTCTCCCTTACTGTGCTGCAAATTGCTCTCTAAGAAGGTTACCTCGTCTGTCACTGATGTACTAGGTGTCCCTCCTCCCCTAGCGATGCCGACGCCGACGATTCCGACCCCTGTTCGGAGCCAAGATCCGCCTTACTCCATCTCTGAGGGCAACGGTAATAATTCCGATGCAACTTCGAGGTCGATAGCGAGAAATTAAGCCCCCTCCGTTGCAACGGCGCTGCTCCGGTGGAGCTCTCTC
Source organism: Photinus pyralis (assembly GCF_008802855.1). Lineage (NCBI taxonomy): Eukaryota > Metazoa > Arthropoda > Insecta > Coleoptera > Lampyridae > Photinus > Photinus pyralis. Next base: position 26,413,783 of record NW_022170663.1, read on the forward strand.
TCTGACCTGACTCAGTCTGAGCGTTCGTTTTCGTCACAATAATGACGCGCGAGACTCCCGCGTGTGCCTGAAAGTTCTTTCTGCCGCTGGAGTGCCCGATAGGATGCCTCATCGACTCCAAATTCGAGGAGGACTCTACCGGGTTCTTCCCTGGGGAAGAAAATTCTCCATAGGTTCGTCCTGAACCTAGAATTTTGCCCTCTGGAGGCGCTTCGATATTGTGGACGTGTCATCCGGGAGCCCGTATAACACAGTCATTACTTTAACGTGCCTCTGAGTCTTCAGAGACGGGCCATCCCAAGGCCAAATAAAAGAGACCGTCCTTTCCAACCAGTCCAAGGTCCACTGGTCCTCCACAATGGCACCCTGCGGATTCCAGCGTAACCCGGCCAGTCGAGAGAAGCCCCCTTCCGCCCTCCATCCCGATAACTGCCTTCAACGCAGTCATAATGCACCTCGACTGAGGCTCAGTGATGTCAGGGTGTGATACCGGAACGATGGGCACCGAAAGCCTCACCGCAGCGACTTGCCATGGTTCATGGTGCAACCCCAACTTTGGGTACTCCATAACATCTACACTCCATTACGTAAGACTAGAAAGGGCTTAAAATCTCTGAAAATGGCCATTGAATTTTGAAATGGTAAATTCATTATTAGTAGATTTATTCGGAACCTTTTCAATGCTCTCATGGGTCATATGATTTTTCGGAAACTGCATATCGCAATATCGTATGCCAAACACCGTTTTTCACTATTTGCGCGCAGATTTTTTAAATTACATTTTCATTTTCCGGTGGATTACGTAATTTGGTACAATCACGTGAAATTTCAATAACGCCAAGTCGCATTTTTTACGAAATGCAGGCGTTTTCATCCATTGATCTTTTGTCATATTTTTGAGCAGAACTGTACGTACTTGAGTTTTACCATGCACTGAATTCGCTACTGTTAAATCACTGTAACTAAGGTATTCGAATTTTTCGCATTCAACTTATTGGTGTTCCCTTTTACGGGGTTGAAAAGATTATCTTATTTTTCAGTTGAATAGTAATAAAGAATCGGTACTTTCATAATATCGAATGCTATATGTCTAGACTTCGTGTACTGATCAGAAGTAGTAAACAATCCTGTCAGCCCAAAATATGAATAATATCAGTGTATGCCAAAATGAGCCAGAAATGGTGGTTACACTGTCGACTACCGAATTGAAGTTCTAAACTCATTTTGAAAAGTTAAATAATTCAAAAATTAGCACAAGAATTTCTATATTTTACAACATCGATTACACGCTTAAAGTTCAAGACCTATTGTAAAAAGTTGAATAAAAGCAATAAATGCGAAGATACCACAAAATGAGAACACTAGTATATTGAAATGTCAGATATTTGGATATCGGTATTCAGACGGTAGAGAAACAAACAGGATGAGAGGATTAGGTGCAATGTGTATCAACTCGACATCGATTTTCTCCTAGAAACGTTGCCGGAAACCAATAATACAACTTAATTATTACGTGAGAAAAGTTCAGATATGACAGCGAAGTGACATACAAAGAGCAAAATGATTTTCTTAAAATGGAACGGCAATTGTGTTTATGGAAATTGAGCGTAAGACAATAAATAGGCATAGCTCAATCACGTACGACACATTTTCCTTAACCTTTTTAAAGGGGGACATTTAAAAATCCATATTGTCAACGTAAAACAATAGACCATTTATTATACGCTCATACTTCGGTTATTTAGAGCAAAAACGGATATTAAAGAAAGTCGTAAGTACGACGAAGTATTGGAGTTAATTATTGCCAATATTAAAAATCTGAAACGCAGCATGCACCGTCGGTGTCGTTGCATATGCGAAAATAATTACCGGCATCTGCGAACGTTAATAAATTTGGTAATCGAGAGCTTTCGCTTTTTGCATAATCTAAATTTTTCGCGAAGAAGGTGAACAGGTTGTATATGCAAATACGCCAAAGCGCCACTTAATTAGAGGTATTAGAATAAAATATTGCCAGTCCAAACTAAACAATATTGCCAATAATTAATCACATTTTAATTGAGTTATTAAAATAAAATATCATAGTTTTTTTTCTAAATAAAATCGCGAAATTTAGCCGGAGGCCGACAACTTTATGCTTTAAAAAATGGTACTCGAAGTAACAAACGATCACCCTTAAGCTGTGCAGACCATATTTCATTGTAATCACTTGCGAGACGGCAACGTTGTATCTGTTTTGCGTATCTCATGCGAGCTTCTGGGAAATGAATAAGGTATAATTTGCGCTACTTCAAGAGGAAGTTATCTTATATTTACTAATTGTAATAACCGAGTAAGTACGGTTAAAATGACAAGCAGAACAAATAAACAATGGCAGATTAGCTCGAGCATAACAATAAAAAGGAATTAAGTGAACGTTATCACTGTAGGTATGTATGGCTTGCTGCTTGAATGCATGATTATTAATGGAGAGCCGGGCTACAGTGAAAATAATTACTTTATTAGCCATTGAGAGTAATTTGTAATTAGTTTTAAAATAAGATTACGTTACCCAGATATTTGAAAATGTGGAGCCACGTCGAAACGAATAGCAAAACAGACCATGTTTCCGTGTTAGGGACCACATTTGGCCCCATAATTTTAGACCTGGACATCGGATGAGAAGAAGATTTAATAGTGACCAATTATGATATTAAAAATTTGATCGACTGCACAGTTTCGAATGAGTCATGTGATTGATATCCTCGATATTGTAAATTATGGATACTGTCGATTATCGATATTTTTTTCTCAATATGAAAATGACTACCTTGGCCAAAGGGGTACATTTTTGTAAAAGGTAATCTGAATATGAAGAATTTTATCATTATGTACCTACATCCTGATTAGGGGCTCGAAAAATTATCGATATATCGATAAATATCGAATTAAAATGTTGCTTTTACTCCTTAAAGTAAATTAAATGATTGCCTTTCATTGAATGTCAATTACGGTTTTTTCTATTCGATTTACTCTACGTAACAAACGTTAGATGTTTCTCGCACTTTAATATGACGTGCTATCAGTCCAACTCCTTTGTTTTGTGTTTTTATCTGATTACAGATTATTGGCAAAGAGCACCCTTCTGAATTTAGACGATCGTGACCAGGAATCAAAGGTAATATTTTAATTTCGTTGTACTCTGTGAGACGGTTGTTTCTAAAGGCTTTCAACACAGTATTGTAATGAATATACTTTTTGTGATACTTATTCAAACAATTTTAACCCCCGATATTTCGATAATTATTTTCTGACTACGAGTTGATCCCTCTTTGTAAATTACTTTTGAATTTCAGTTTTGATTTTGAGTAAGACTCGTATATTTCAACTTCTATCTGTAAGGGTTGGAAACCATCAATGTGTATGTTTTTGAATTAAATTGCCATCGATTTCGGTTATTCTTCGACTACCGTTATTGTTAATGTTCAACTCATTTAATTTTACCCTTCTAGATTTATCAAGAATAGTAAGTATTAATTTACTTTCTTATTTACTTTGGCTTTGTTGACTATCCGTACAAGAGAGCCCCCTTGAATTTGAGTGAGAGTTTATTTTTTATTTTAATTAAGAATTGACGTTTAGATGTTCATTTAGGACAGAAATGCAAAACTAATCCGGAAAAAAAACGCAAGATAATCAAACAAGCTAAGCAAGGTTGAGGCATCAGCCTTTCCTGCATACTAACGTAATTGACGTAGGTTAAGGAAGTGATATCTGTAATATAAATAGTATGTAAACGCTTACAACAAATATCAGTTAACCATCTTCGAACTATCGGTAACTTACCGGGTTTGAGATAGACGATAATCCCCGACCGAATTTTATCTCGTGTATTGGGTAAAGTATGAGATGTACCCAGGCCAGCCCCGAGAGACTGCGTAACTCAAGATTTAAATTCAAAACTTTCCCTCTCAAACTAACTGAACCCCATGGCACGTGATCGTCTAGACAAAGCTACCTAACCTGAATAACCGAACAATAGGACCACTTACTACGTTGTGTTTTTAAGAGTCGCTACAACATAATGTGTTGCCTGTTGGAGTGAGGATCAAGTAAGGAATACAAATAAAACCAGTACATGCTTTAAAAACGGAGATTTAATCCAAATACTTCGCAATGCATGATTAAATTTAGAAAATGGTACTTCACCGAGTACAAATATAACAATAGGCTGGGAAAAAAAGAATTGACCAAGAAAAAACCCAGCCAACAAATTAATATTGAACTTTATAGCAAACTTAGTTGTCTGTAATGGAATGAATGCATATTATGATGGTCGTCAAGTAAATTAAGGTAATGTTGAATCACATGCTCCGCTGGAATTCCTAAAGAATCAATATTTCATACACATAACAAAAAACAATCATTAAAACAGTACAATAAATTCACATAAGAAGTTTGGATATTGGATGATCAGTCCAAATCCCACACCGAGTAGTCTTTAGTTGCTCTGGTCATGACATGTCAACATTGTATGAAATCGCTAGGAGTTGGCCTCTCCGAAGAGCATTTCACACAGGAAGGATACCCCAATCGATACAAAAAAAACAAAAGGGCACAACGGGAATACACCGTACGCTTTTAGCAGATCCCTGCGCAAGTGAGGCCGGGACTTGCCTGCGCCTTCATGTACGACTAAGCGGGACCCCAACTCTTTCATTCACACATCTCTAGGGCCAGTTCAACCCACTAGTTATAAAGTACCGGGTTATAAATTACCGAACTCCAGGCTCTCTACCATGAGTACTGACAGTAACCGATCAAAAGACAAATCATGACATAACAAAAATAACGGAGCAACCATCGGCAAATTCGCACGCATACATAATCATAAACAAAATATACAGAATTTATCTAGGCGTTGACAGTTGACATATTTGCACTGGGATAACAAAGACTGACACAAAACCAATATTCGGTCACTACATGTCAGGGATCGACTAATCGGATTGCTTAGCAATGTCGGCAAGATGGCTCTTTTCAAAGACACAAAAGAAACATAAAAAAAACAAAGATATATCTCTGCGTATGCCAATTCTGAACTTTAGCCAGCCTCTGCTACGTCAAATCGAGATTAAATATCGGTATCAAATATCAGTAGCAAATACAGCACAGACAGAAACAAGTCACCCTGCTAAATAATCACCCGGTTCAAATAAATAGTAGGAGCATAACGATAGTATCACATTACAACAAAAACAAAGAAACACTCGCCCCTAGATGAAGCACCCTGTAAATAAACAGTAACATATTCAGGCAAACAAAAGCGAAATGTGCTGCAATAAATTCAATTATAAATTAAAATGTAGTTCTGCATACTTGTATTGAATATCGCCCCTAAGGGAACATGCAGTATCTAAATATAAATAAAAACACGTAAATCGGACAGTAATTCATGTAGCCAGCGCTTGGAACAAAGGAGTACTGTAAATTGGAAAACAACATATTTATGTAGAATCTCTATGCATTTAATTCAAAGTATGACCAGTATAATTAGAAGTGCAAGTTGTATCTAGAATGTGTCATAAATGGCAATAATTATGCTGTACGAGAATAACATCAAATTGGAAAATAATCGAACACGATCATATCATTATTAGATGGATGCCATAGACGTAGAGATAAAAAAAACGAGTACATCCCCTCTGTAATTCTCGAAGCTGTACTCACTATTCGCAACGTAAAAATTACTCCTTCTCTCAACAACAGCACAAATACCTCTGCCTAAATTTCTCCTTTTTAAACAAATCCTAGACGAAAATGGTTAATATCGACCGTGATCCGAGACGTCGAGTCGATAGGGATCTTTAAGTTCCCTCGCATAGCGTTATATTTGACACTTTTATTGTAAATTATGGCCCATTTCAATGTAGAGCAGAGAAGAAAAAAAACACGTGTTCCACGGAAACGAAACAAAGCGCAATTTTGACTTTTTTCGTCGCGCCAGGGTCGGTTTCGGGAATATTTAAATCGAATTTAGGCGGGCAAATTCGGTTTCATCATAAGTATTAGGCGTTACAACCCTAACGCCACATTTGGTCCTTCGAGCCAGATTCTATAGTTGGTCCTTCCTTTCAACGAATGGGCGTCGCTTTACCACAAGTGTTCACGTCTCAGTAAGTGCTACATGTTGTCCTTCGAGCCTAGAAACAAACTGATGCCGCGTTACCACAAGTGTTCCGGTCTCAGCGAACTGCTACATTTTGAAGTGATTTCAAGCGCCCAAAATAGCAAGCATGGAGATGGAAAAGCGGACCACGAGACGGTTCGAGCTCGCAACGTTCAGACAATGCCACTCACGAGCATGAACCTGCAACAAGAGCGAGGACATGATTACTACGCCAAGAAGTTCTGCAAGCGCCCACATTTCGTCCTGTCAACGGCAGTTCCAGTGAGTCCGAAGGAGACAATATCCCAAGTGGAGGCAAGCCAAGGGGCAATGAGATAGCGATGCGAACAGATTCACCGCCCATTCGCCACGATACCTAGAGGGCGAGGTTTCCAAGAAACACCTTCTCTACCCAGCCGGGGTCGCACGCACCTAGACTTCCGTAGACAGGAAATGAGATTTGATAGGATCATGAAGCATATCCAGAACAAATATTGGAATTTTAAAAAGACAGGGGTTACCCAGCTTTAGGACGGCATCCAAGACACGCAAGACGATATTATAGTAAGCAGCGAATTACCTAATATTTTGGAGGCTCATTACGAAACCGCAAAGGACGCAGTTCGTGAAATAGCAGGAAAGTTTAGCGGAAGTTTTGCAAATTGGTACTCTTAAAGTTTTGAGGTCTCTATCCGAATTTTCACCTTGCAACCTTCTTTCGACCTAGTAAATGGTACCATTTCGTGAAAAATGGTACCAAGAACTGGTTTTTCGCAAATATCTCCTTACCAGTCGGCGTGTCTACAAAAATAGTTATATAGAAAATTATTCTACGAAAAATTTACATGTTATGTCATATTAATTTTTTTCGTCAGACGAATAGTTTTGTTGTACGAGCGCCGTGAATATTATTACAACACTTCCATTGGCGGAAAACTCATATCCATACCACCATGAGGTAGAGCAATTGACGTTTTTTTTCTCGTGGTATCCCCAGTAGGCCTAGTCCACGTGACGCACTGTGCTTTCTAACGCATCTTTTTTCTGCGCTTTCTGTCCACTTATACCGTAAGCCTATCGCTGAAAACAGAAGCCGAAGAATTGGAAAAGGTAACCGCCCGCCTTCTACAGGCGGAAACCAGCTACAAGGTTTTCCTGCAAGAGAATGAAGAGCTGAAACTCGAGCTGAAACATACAGGTATGATAAATCAAAATGTAGGAGAGGCAAAATACTACATTGCCTACCATGTGGAAAGCTCCACCACAACATTACGAATGGTGTTTGACTTCCAGTTCAGAAAAAAGCCAGAACGAGGTGATGCTAACTGGTCCAAAAATACCAGAAGGATGCCCATGACAAATCCCTTTATGGCGGTAACCAACTCACATTGACATTGTTGCGTAAATACTGGATATTATATTATATATATTATGATAGCTAAAAATCAGATGTGCCGGAAGGTCAGAAGCTATATATATGCTATCTGCGATTTAACCCCAGCACGGCGCAACCGTTAATGGAAAATCTCCCACCACTACAGGTAAATATGGCACACCCTTTCGCAACCGCGGAACTGGATTACACAGAACCTAGGGATTTCTGGAAAATATGGTCAAAGAAGTCACTACTAAAGGAAAAGGAAACCGAGCGGGAGGCCGAAACATCGTTCCACCCATACAGAACGACCTGCTTTCTTGCTCTCAAGAATAACAAGGAAATGCAAACTAATACGGAAATATGTAGATTACTAGGAAGCAAAACGCAAGATAGTCAAACAAGCTAGGGAAGGTCGAGGCATCCGAATTTCCTGCATACTAACGTAATTAACGTAGTTTAAGGAAATAATATCTGTGATATAAATAGCATGTACCTAAACGTTTAGAATAAATACCATCTTCGCACTGTCGGTAGCGTACCGGGTTTGAGATAATCCCCGACCGAATTTTATCCCGTGTAAGGTTTGCTTGGATGCCCACACAACACACCGACGTACATTAAACGTCCATTGTATGTACAGATATGGACCTTCTGTACCAACATAGTACGTACGCGTATACACAGAATTTGTACAATGTCCAAATGTCAATATAATATGAACAGTTTATGTACGTACATACTGTACGTCTTACGGACGTTGGTTACCAGTCGTTTTATGGTACTTGATTAACAAATAAAACAACTATTTTGAAAGCGATATCTATTCAAAAACTATTAAAACAAGGATTACCGTCAACTTTGACAGCTGCAGTTTTACCAACATGGCTGCCCTGTTAAAGTACGAGCGTACCCGGAAGTCCTTTTAGTTGCGGAGAAGCAACATTGCTCACTTCACTACCTTTTTAATGGGCGCTGCGACATCTTTCCCAGGATACAAAGGGAGTATTTGTTCATTTTCACTATTTTTGTCTTGCAGTTTACAATGTATTTCTTATGACAATAATTCAATAATTGTTGGTGATTATATGCGAAACAATAAAATTGTTCATGAAATTCTACAGGGGGACCATTATGGTGATTTCCTCTTATTTTAGAGTAGTAGAATAAAATAGGTATCCTATCAAAGAAGGCAATTTCCGGAGAAGAAAAGAATATTTTGTTCGACCAAGCTTCTGGTTCTTCAGTGGAACAGTTTCTACCTCGTTTACCTGAACATGTAACAGATGTGTGAGGCTTTCGGAAACTATCTCTATAACCCAAACTACCCCTTCACAACGGAACCGCATAGAATGTGAAAGGTGGTATCGAACTGCACCGTATTTGGAATAGTCAATCTAAGCAATTCGAGTGAAATAAAAAAATATTATATAAAAGTTATATAATAACGAATTAAATTAGTACTAAAATCACATATTAGTTAATTATGGAAACGTGTTGCAATATATTTTCAAACGTGGACTGTACAAATTAAATAAATAATGAAAAAGATAAGTGCGAACGCAAAAAACAGTTACGTTATTTGTTATAAAAAAAAGTCCATGCAATAACGTACGATGTGTATGGAGTTTGGAAAACCTATCTTCTAGTATATTGTGGTAAAAAACATCACGAATGAAGAAAGCACTTTTGATTTTCATTACTTTTAAGACGTTTCAAATCTTCATCAACATGGCCGAATTGAACCCTATCGAAACGGTAATCTTTACGTGGTCACGCGTTTTCAAGCTCCAGTACAAGTGTAGACAGACAAACTTTCGTTGATAGAAAGTGTTACAAAATGATACTGCATTCATTGAGCCGATACTTTAATTTAATGCGTCTACTACAAGGTAAATTATATCGCCTCTGCAAACGGAAAAAAAACTGGTTATAACAATAATTAATAGGTAAATTATTAAAGTTAACGGTGTTTGACAAAAAGTCGTGCCCGGAAGAAGACCAGCCTGCAACTTTCTTTGTAATAAAAATGTATAACACATTTTTGATTTCGTTCAATGTCGACGCAATCTATTGCAATTAGCATTGCTTTGGAATTGGCGAAATCGGCTTTCGAACCGCTGACGCAGGCGGCATTCGATCGGAATTTCGAGGGCAAAACGAATCGATCATCAGGCGACAATACATTGAGCTAATTATACGATTATATTGCTGAATTCGTCCGATTATTAAATTTCCATTTCGAAAAACTTTCATCTAATTCGTGGTCATTGCAAATTATCTCAGGTATGTTGATGAGATCGTTCTGTTTGCATTTTTTCAGCTTGTGCTAATTGGCCAAAGTGTGAATTTATAACGGTTGGTGTTATTTCCCGTAAAACACACACGTGTATTTCCCATCAGAAAATCTAACTGTAAGTGACGATCTGATCTTCCCCTCATGAAGAAACGGTTTAGCATTTTATTACGATAGTGTATTGATTTGTGGTATGTGCTAAGCTTTTTAGCGCATTCTTGCAAATTTATTCGTGAAAAGGTAGCTTTCAATCTCAGTTGGTCCGGCCGGCTGGCTTTATGGACGAGGCTACATGATGTGGGGTCGGCGACATCTGAGCGCCATCCCCAAGCGTAGTGATTTTTCAGTTGTCTCCAAAACGTTTCAATATCTGTATTAAAGTTTGCTTATTACGCTTTTATACATTGTCATTTGTGTTACTGCAACATTGCTTGGGGAAACTGCTCTAATACTGCCCGCATTTTTTCGCTCCAACGTCGGGCGGTGCGTATTTTAGATGGACTTGCATATAGGCAAGATTGCAAACAGGTCTTTCAAGATTTTAAGATCTTAACTATCCCTAGCATTTACATATTAAATTGTATCATGTATGCCAAAAGTATGTCCAACGAAGTCAATTTACGATCTGATGTTCACAATTATCAAACACGTGGTTGTAAACAATTGTGTAAAAGCTTTTTTAGGTTGACTAAAACCCACAAAAGTCACATTAATTTATCTATTCATTTTTTTAATTTGTTACCATTAGAAATAAGAAATTTAGAATATAAAAAATTAAAAACTAAAATTAAACTTTTTTAGTTGGAACGGGCATTTTATAGTTTGTCAGAATTTGAGAACTTAATTTTAGGAATATGTAGTAATTAATTCATAATTTTGACCTCTGTTTTCGTCACAAGGACAGTAATAAACGTTATTCTATTCTATTCTATTCTATCCCCTTCTACAGTTTTAGTCCGATTGTTTTCAAATTGGTGTCGTCGGAAAGATGTTGTAAACGCACTCCTGCGTGATGCGTTTTTCCTGGGCGCCAAATTAACCACCACCACGCGGGTCTTTGAGGAGTAGTCTTCCCGAATTTTTTATTTATTTTATTTTATTTCGCCTTTATTTTTGAGTGGGCGGGGTTTCAGCCATGGCTGCTCTACCAACCCAAACCACTATACATTTACAAATATCCATGCCCGAACCCGGATTCGAATCAGGGACCCTTAGCACCACAGTTCAGTTTTAACTGAACTGCGCCACACGGGCCGGAGTGAACGGAACGCCGGAAGTGGGTACCGATAAAGGGAATGGTAGCCGCCCCCGACAAGATGTTATTGATGGTGGAGTAAAACTGGCAAATGGAAATACAAAAGCGCCGAAGTCTCTTCAGTCTCACACTCGAAACTTCGAAATTTTAGTTTTTAAACTTACTTTTTGAGGTCCACATTTAAATTGTTAATGTGTTATTACTTTTTTTATCGATTTTATAGAATTTACTAAATGAAACTCATTTAACTTGAACGGCCTTGGAAACTTTATCAAGACTCTAAGCTCAAAAAATTCCTTAGAGTTAAGGGTTCGATTGTAAAAAAGACAGGTCCGCAAATGCGTTCAATTCAGAATAAAATCGCGCATTTAGAAACAAGTATAAATTGTGCACATTTCTTGTGCAGATAAAGCGCATTTTTTTAACCGAAATAGCTTTTGTTTTGACATCACCAATGGATATATTCCTTGCAGACGTCTCAGTCGCCCTTTGTGAGTACTCTCTTCCGACAATCCGTTCTTGAGGTATAAGGGAATATACCCGGTTACGATAAGAGGTCGAGGAGGAGGGCTATGGTTGGTAGAAATTAATTCCTTTCGTTGAGACCTTTTATTAGTTAGAGTACCATGAAGGATAAAACTCTAGGACCATTCCCCTAGAAGTAGTTCGAAACAGCAGAAGTGGGTTCGGACGGACGGACGGACACACGTTTCCAACCGTCTCGAACCAACAAGCAAGCCCGATTTTTAAGTTGATTCCTGGTACTGAACGAAACGCCACTTCCACAATAAAATAATCTCTTTCAAAAACACCGCCAATCAAAATCGAAATTGATAACGCGATCTTCGAGGGAACGCCTCGAGCAACCCAGCTAACGCCGAAATAACGCGCGCGAATGCTATTATCATCTGCATCTCCGTTATATAATAATAATAATAATAATAATAAGTACATTTATTAGATTACTGGAAGTACAGAAGGAAAAAAATATAAGCATTAAAATAGATAATAAACTAAATAATTAAAATTAAAATTAAATGAAATTAATGTTCCGTAATCTAACGGGGCGAAGTTCAGTTCTGTGGTGAGACTCCCTAAAACTGCTCTACCACTTAACCCCACCCTAAACTAAGAAAATAAAACAATTAGTGGAATGAACTTAATAATATGTATATTGAAAGGGAGAGAGAGATAAATAAATGAGGTGTGGTTCTAAATAAAGAAGAAGAAAAGGAAAAGGAGATGAAAAATGATCAATTGTTTTGCTCACGTAGAAGTAAGTGAAAATAATTTCGATTAAATGCGCGTTTTTCTTTTCTTAACAGCTATAAGAACACGTGCGCTAATTAAATCTCTTCCGATAACAAAACCTCTTATCGTAAATGACCAGATGTGACTACATTAAACCAGCTTAACTAAATTGGATAAATTACAATAGCAATAAACAAACACAATTATAAACAATTCTAAAAGGAATACACAAATTCATGGAACACGAAACAATTCCAATTCGCAAATAACCCCTCGATTCAACAAATTGATAAATTCTCACATACAGGGTGCCCCGTCATTAGTTTTAGTGTTTAAACCGAAATAACGTCTACATGACGTTGTTTACACAACATTTCCCTCCCTTAAATGGAACACAAAATCAAAATCATCACAACCCCCTTTGAATACAAACTAAAACCATTGGAGTTGGGTTTTTGATCAATTTACCAACTGATCTCTTAAATAGCTCGCGATTTGCCTTCAACATCCGGACACCATCATATAAAACAATTCCCTACCGGCTTTGTGGCTCAATGGTAGAGCGTTGGGCTATAAATCCGGAGGTCGGGTGTTCGAACCTGGGTTGAGATATAAATTACTTTAGAACAGTGACGAGCGTTCTGAGTGCTACTCCGAATTAGGTTTTCCTGCAGTTTTCCTAATTCGTGAGGTAAATACCCGAGTATAGAATAAGACCTTCTGCAGCGGCACCTCTAAAAAGCATTATGCGGGTTACTCTGTAATTGAGCGCAAGCCTGTTGAATGTTGAATTTACAAGGCTCACTAGCCCTAACACGTCTAATTTAATTCTGATTTTCAAAATTATCTTTTCATAAGCTACACAAATGACCTTTATTTGCCATTTCTTTTACTCCTAAATCACGTTTACAATAAAAATTCTCCCTCGTTGGGTTACCTAAAATGCCATAAGGTATTTTCCTAACTCGCCTTTCAGGGGGAATGTTTTATTAAGAAAAGGAATAGGGGATTCCTTTTCTTAATAAATCCTCCGCGATTAACGTATGATTCTTCGATCTTTACGTACTTGATTTTAAAATAACACCTTAACAATAAATCCTATTATTCGCAAAACGCGTCAAATGCCGAAAATAATCTAGAATTACAACTCCGGCTTTATTAAAATTCCTGCGTGGAAACAACTTGATATCTCAACCCTTTTCTCTACTGAAATTCCTTTATCCTCTTTCTCTTGTACTTCAACTTGAATCTTTTCTTCTTTATAAATTTCAACTTCGTCTTCTTGCCTTCTTTAATCTCGACTGCTTTCCTGATGTCAACCGCTTCTTCGATATATTTCTAAACGTCTACGTCAATTGCTTCTTCTGTATCTTTAATTTGTTTCTCTTCAACTCCTTGTTTATAATTCTCAACGAACTTCTACATCGACTTGGTTCCCGTTTTTTTTTCTATAATATGTACGCTTTCTTCCTTGGCCATTGGTTCATCCCCATTATCAGTAAACGAGATTTCATTCTTTTTTTCTTGACTCGAATCTATCGACCTTACTAGTTTCATCTCTTCTTTTCACCTTGGCCATTAGTCTCATCAGAATTGTTTCTATCCTCAGCTGTTCAATCTACTTCCACCGATTCTCCTCAGTTTTTTTACAGTTCTTCAAATCCATTTCACGTTGCTACATTTTCTTCTATTGTTCTCTCCTTTACGTTTGTTTTCTTTATTATTAGTCTCTTGCACTTTCTTCTTCTATTCCGTGTCTCTCTCCTTCGCTTGGAGTTGAATATCACTCTCAACCTGTTCCGCTTTCTGGTCCACCTGCCTCCGATAACCACGTACTTCTTCTCTGATTTCATTCTGTCCTCTTAAGCCGCTCCATTCTCGTCGCCCTTACAATAATCGCATCTCTTTTTATTCATATCCGCATACTGCATCTTTATTGATTCCACAAGCGCAGCAAAATATTGTTCCTGGATTTTTATCCTCCTCATTCTTGTTTCTTCTTTATTAGACGACGTTCTTCTTTAATTAAATTACTTTCTATTAGTATTAAAAACCCTACCTCTAATTAACAAATCTACCCTTTAATTAATCTTTTTATCTGAAACGGCACTTAGAAATTTTAAGTAGCCATGTATTTTTCTAAAAAAAACCAAATACCTACTTATTTGGGCCAGATTCAAGTTACGACACTAAATAAGCGTTTAATTGGCAGTTAATTAAATATTAATTATACCTTTGTTCTGCCGCGTTAAGGAGCATTGGTCTGGTTAGTATCAGTACATTTGTAGCTAGCAGACCATATTAACTCCAAAAATAAAGGAGCAATTAATTTCAAATTAAAGTATTAAATTAGCAGTTAATTAGCTTTTAACTAATTGCAAATTATACTTTTGGTTCTACCGCTTCTAGAAGTGGTCTGCTCTGAAAATACATATGTACAAAAAACCCTAAAAATAAACTTGCAATGAACTTCGAATTGGGGTACCTAATTGAATTAGCAGTTAATTAGCTCTTAATTAATCACTAATTAAATGTTGTTCTACCACTTTTTGGAGTCTGTTAAATAGATCTGTACCTAAAGGGGAAGTTATTATTCCATAATTATCACTTAATTATAACGCTGTTTTCTACTGTGTGGATATGGACATGGTTGCCCGCTGGCCCAGTCTGAACGTAACGACAAATTCAAAAAAGGCCACCTTGACCAATTTTATTCTTCTACCCAGCTTAAAAGAAAATAATTACGAACGCTCCTCTCGCGATTTCGACGAGAGGACACCGCCCAAATTACAAGGTCCGTTAATAACAACAATGCGACTCATTATGCAATAAAGGACTGCCAATCATACGTCCGATTTCAAACAGTAAATCCGACCGATTTACATATTTTATTACAATCCAATTAACGATCTCAATTTTCACTCTCATTAACTACACTTTCAAATGCTACGAGATGAAAAAACCGAAGCATCTGAACTCAATACATAAACTAATATCAGAATCGACACGGTCTTTAGAAAAGTAATCTTTGTTGCGCCTACTTTATATAAGTAAAATTATTATCCTTTTGTCATTTTATAAACGATCTAATAGTTGTAAAGGGGAATAATTACGTTATTTTTTCGCCTGTAGGTGTCCCATAAAGCATATGTGGACTTGTAGATGTTATCGTCTCACTCAGGTGTTAAATTCCAATCTTATTGTTGCAATTGTGATCAGTGCTGGACGTTATAAATTATTGTGTTAATTTATACAATTAGAGGCGGATTATGATTTATTGTCCATGATTGGAGGCAATATTTTTGCATGGTCTTCTCAGCAATCAGGGAAGAAAATTGTTATATGGACTCATTAAACTTGCTAAATGCCGAAACCGAGATTTCGGGTTTGTTAGACCATAAAACAGAGCGTTGATAATAAATTTTTACAATGCGCTGTTAATGAAATTAACGTTATAAACTTATCACCTGATTGTTGGCTTATAGTTTCCTTTTTTTTAGAATGCCACATGAAATGTAGGTTATACATGAAAGGGAGAGCATTGTGCACTTTTATTTGTTGATGGAAACAATGTCAGCACTCGCGTCGTACATCACCGAGATCGACTCTGGAAATCAATTATCCTAATAAGTATTTTGAAATGAAAAGAAAATCATTCCATATTCGTGCATGTAGGTTATCTTCATCGCGGTTATCAAAAATGCAAATTACCATTTCTTTATTTATCAACAGTTCATCTAAGGCGCGATATGGCAAAATTCTCACCAAACGTAGGTAATTGTCCCAGTTTCGATATCGTGACCACGAGTCGAGTCATTAATTTTTTCCATCAAACCTCTTTTTCGGGGGTCTACCCTTCACAATTCGATTTTTTTTACGTAACTGGCGCGTCTTCTATATGTAGAGCGACCAAAAATAAGAAAGTGTTAAATACATAAATAATCGTGCCATCATAATTATAGCATTTCGCTTGGGCAATTGCTAGTTTACTTAAGTAAATTAGGTTTACTCTGATAGAGGCTTCAATTCGTTTTCACAACTAATTGTTCGAGACGGAGAAGGAGAAAAAACTCGTTCCATTGGCAATTCATTTATTTGAAGAGGCTAAAACGTTTATTACGAGACTGTTTACTTCACTATTAATTATATAAATTGATCTCTGCCTCAATTAACGTAACTATAATTAACAACTCGTCTAAGGAGTCTAGGCAAAAGGCGATCACATTCATTTATAATTGTGAGAGATTCAAATTCCTTTAATATTCATAGATACCACATGCGGGGATAACCTAATTTTTTGATGTCATTCTCTCCACTTTGTCTGACAACCATTTGGTTCCTTTCCTCTTTTTCGCAGTTGCACGATAATATGTGATCAAATTCCATACTCGAGATGTTTCTTCTCAAGACATTAGAGATCAGTCGGATGGGCTGTATGGGAAAAATTCGTCGTCTTATTCTGTGGAGCCAGATTGTGCTAAACCAAGCGCAACGGATGGATGTGATGATCGACGTTTAAAGGTAAAAGAAATAGCAGAAAAGTCTAGGCTTTCTGACACAATCCTTCGCGAATCATCAAAGCTGTCTTCCCACACCGTTTTACTAAAACACCCAGTATAAAGCCTACATGTTAAACAAAGTATTTTGTATTTTTTTCAGTCGTGAGACGCGAGAACTGCTAATTCGGCAGGGTTTCACTCCACGTGGAGTAGAATTATTGAAGGCAATGAATTTAATTGAAAATTAATTTTGATCGGAGGAAATAAGTTCCGGGCTCGGCGTGACTCAGAACAGAAAACTGACTTTGATCCCCGAGAGATCTCGCGTCGAACCGCCACAAAAATTAGCATCGAACCGCGAGAGAATTCGCGTCGAGAACCGTCACGGCGGTTGCGTTAAGCCGTCTACGCAGTATAAGTCAACCACCTTGAAATGCCGTAGTGTGAATCTGATATTTTGTTAAGAAATTAACGCGAAGCAGTCAGCGTCGTTATTTCGACTATCTGTAATCCATTGTTCGGCGATAGTATTTTCGGAAACAGATGCGTAAAATTTCGAGTTAGGAATTATTGTGGTAAATGTGAACAGTAGTGACAGTAAATTAAGCTTTTTAGGATCTTCATATTTACGAGGGATTAATACAGGGTGAATTATGAAAGTAATGCGCATCACATTATTGTGAAGCGACTGTCCATCGCAGCACGCTCGGACCGGTCAGATAATGTTGTGGGGAGTCTGCTTTTGCAAACGCATCCGCTCTCAGTTCGCCTCGAGCAGTAGGAGCGGTAGTCTGTTTTTGGATTTGTCACGGCGAATTGGAGCGTTCTGTGGAACAGCAGCGGTGCGCGATCAAGTTTTGTGTACGGTTTGGGAAGCATGACACGGAAACTCAATGCTGGATGTTTCAGTACGATCCAGAATCCAAACAGCAGAGCTCCGAATGGCACACGAATCTTCTCCCAAACTCAAAAACGTGCGAGTGAGCGAGTCTTGCATTAAAACAATGTTGATTATCTTCTTTGACGTCCGAGGAATCGTCCACTTTGGCCGCAAGGTCAAACTGTCAAGCATCACAAAATTAACGATTTCATGCTTTCTTCGTAGTACACATCACTTAATCCTGGTATTTTTGTAAAATGTAGTAGCACAAGATTAGCACAAAAACCAAACAGCAGGTGTTTCAAATAAAGCTATCGTAGTAACTCCGAAAGCACAAAATTAGCAACGTTGTTGCGTCTTGATTGTCTTTTGTAAAAAGTATATTAGCACAAAACCAGTACAAAAAACCAAATAACAGATCTTTCAAATAAAGCAAAAGTAGCATTTTGAGGAGCACAAAATGAATAATTTCATAGTTGGCTCGCTTCGTTATGGACATCACTTGATCCTGTTCAAAAGTGTAGTAGCACATAATTAGCACAAAATTAGCAATTTTGTATTTGATTAATGGCAAAATTTTCCTCTAAAAGGTATAGTAGCACAAAACTACCACAAAAAACTTAAATCTTTAGTACCATACCATTAGCTTCGTAGATCACGTAATCCTAGTATGTTTTGTAAAATGTGTAGTAGCACAAGATTAGCACGATAAACCAAATAGCGAATTTTTCAAATAAAGCAATAATAGCAGCTCCGGTAGCGCGAAATTAGCAATTTTGTGGTTAAGTATAGCGACTTGTTTCGCCGTGCACCACATCACTTGATTCTAGCCATTTTTCTGTAAAAGGTGTAGTAGCACAAAAACATAAAGCTTCAGTAGCACTTAATTGCCAGTTTACTAATTAAGTAATAAAAAGTACCTTCAGTAGCACAAAATTCTTAGTAGTTAATATCACTTAATCCTAGTATTTTTTGTACGTGTTGTAGCACAAGATTAGCACAAAAAACTACACAGCGTGTTTTTCAGATAAAGCAATAGTAGCAGCCAGTAGCACAACATTAGCAATTTTATAGTCAAGTATAGCAACTTGTTTCTTCATGCACCTCACTTGATTATAGTAATATTTTTTGTGAAAGGTATAGTAGCACAAAAACCAAACAGCAGGTCTTTCAAATAAGGCAAAAGTGGCATTTTTAGGAGCACAAAATGAAAATTTGTGTAGTTGACTTGTTTCGTTGCGCACATCTAAGATCCTAGTCATTTTTGTCTGTAAGTGTAATAGCACATAATTAGCACAAAATTAGCAATTTTGTAATTGGGGAAAAGCAAAATTTCCTCGTAACAGGCGTGCACAAAACTAAAACCTTCGTAGACTAAGCAATATGTTTCGTTCTGCACTTGATTCTAGTTATTTCTTAATGCAAAATGTGTAGTAGCACAAAACCCAAACCAACAGGAGCACACAATTAAAAATATCGTCCTGGTATTTTTTTAACGTGTACTAGCACAAAAATCTCAATAGCGAGTTTTTCAAATATAGCAATAGTAGCGGATCTGGGAGCACAAAATTTGCAATTTCGTAGGTTAGTATACCAGCTTGTTTCGTTTTGCAAATCACTTGATCCTGCTCATTTTTTTCTGTAAAAGGTGTAGTAGCACAAAAATTGATTTTTTGTAAATGACTGTAGCAACTGGATTCTGACCATTTTTTCTGTAAAAAGTATAGTAGCACAAAACCAGCACAAAAAACCAAACCGCAGGTCTTTCAAATAAAAAGCAAAAGTGACATTTCGAGAAGCACAACATTAACAACTGTGTAGTAGTTTTTACTGTAAAAGGTGTAGTAGCAGAAAACCAGCATAAAAACTAAAATTAGCATTTTTGTAGTTCAGTAAAAGCAACTGGTTTTACTATGCACGTCATTTCATCCTGATCATAAGGTGCAGTACAAAATTAGCCCAAAAACCCAAAATGTCAGTGGCACAAATTTAGCAATTTCGTAGTTGTCTTGTTTCGGTGCGCATCTTACCACAACATTCCAAAGCTCCAATAGCACAAAATTAACAATTTCGTTTTTACTTCATAGTGCACATCACTTAATCTTAGTATTTCTTTGTAAAATGTATAGTAGCCTCGGTAGTAGCACATTAGCACAAAAAACCAAATAGCGATTTTTTCAAATAAAGCAATAGTAGTAGATCCGATTACACGAAAATTATAAATTTCTTAGTATGAGTATGAGTATAACCAATTTGTATCGTATCGTGTATATCACTTTATTTTAGTGATTTTTGTGTAAATAGTAGCACAAAACTAGCACAAAAACCCGATGCTTCAGTAGCACACAACCTGGAGGTACTCAAGAGACTGAAAAGCCCGGTCGCGCGCGTCGGACCTGACTTCAAAGATGTTTTCAAGCTCCACCACGGCAATGCCTCTAACCGCACAGCCTTCGTAATTACGAAGTACCGGACCCAGAGCGAGATCCCTGTGGTCCCTCAGCCTCCTTAAAGCTCTAACTCGGTTCCGTGCGACTGAAGACAGAGCTGAAGGGAAAGCATCGGGAAGTCGGTGAAGGACACCCAAGCTTTCTGAAAAGCATTCCAGTCGAGGAGTTCCAGAGTGCTTTCCAGGCCTGGCAGAATCATCTGCGCAAGTGTATTTATGCAGGAGGAGACTATTTTGGAGAATTTTTAACCATTTGAACCAATCGGGTCAACCTCGGGGTCAATACATTTATTTTTCTAGGAAAATTGCACATTACTTTGATAATGCAACCCGTGTGGAGAAATACGAGAGGAAAACACATGGAATTACAATGTAGGGCCCTGAAAATTGGACTTGGTGTGTTTTATCTGGCCTTGGGTGCCATTCACCTAGACTGTTGAATAAATTTATTTAATCTGTAAATGGTTGTTTTTGTGTTTATTCAAACCCAAATTACGACCTAGATGAGAGTTTTCAATTGTAGGTGCGATCCAATGCATGTTTAATCAGTTTTTCGGAGTAATAGATAGAAAACATATTTTTTTCAAATATCGTTCTACTTATAGATACTTGCATCGGTTTTCTTTTGCATAGGTATGAGGGGGTTGAACCTCTCTTCTTGAAATACAATTTTGACTTTCTCAGTGAACTCGAAAAATTTTTTTAGCAAAATAATCAACGGCTAAATCATAGCACAAATTTTACTATAATTGACTTACGTACTTTCTCCTTTTCTACTTTCCTACTACTTCAATTTTTGATTTTCTGCTTGCTCGCAAAATCAAACACTAGATTACTATACAGTTTTAGACCTATTGACGAAAATATCGAATTGTGAATGAATTTACATTTCCCTTTAGAGATTTTACTATTTCCAATTAACTAGGTTCATTTCCTTGCCCACAGTGTTTTGAAGTAACCTGAGCTTAATATCGAATCTAATAACTATACTGCACAATTTTTTTACGAAGAGTACCTAAAATGTAACCATAAATGGACCTACTAAATTAGAAGTTCTCTGTATTGGATTTTGAACGAACCAACTTTAAATGAAAAACTGATTTATTCTATTATCTAGCAAAACCAATGGGTTTTTAAGTTGTAAAATACATGCAATATTAAAACGGCTACAAATGGCTACAGTTTGAACTCTTTAAGAACGTACAAGTCAACACTTTCCGTACTAAGTTTTTATTTACTTCACTTTTTTAACGGTGAATCCTGGCGTTTAAGAGTAACGGGCAAGTCACAATTTTATTAAGACAAAGCATTTTTTACGATTTCGAAGATAGACTCGCGTTTAGTGATCGAATTAAAGGTAATATCTTAGACCACGTACTGACTATCTTGTGGCCCAAGACCCAATTAATCTCAAAAACCTTCCCGTAAGAATCCCTACTATCCTTTTTCACCCAAAAAATGGTTTGTTATCAATCAAACACGGTCATTTTTACTTGTTCCGATTCAATAAAAACTAAAAGGTACTAAATCAATTCCCACGTACTCAAATATGCCAATTCCGCATTTCTCTCATTACATAATGACGCTTATTCAGTGGTTTGGACTAAATAAGGTCAATTAAGATACCTACCCATTTTAGCTCTGGTACAGGGACATCTCGTCTCCAGACAACCGGAATCCACTACGAAAACAATGTTCTACAGAAATTAAAAGAGTAAATTCCGCCAAAAACTTACATATTTACTCTTGAATTTCCACTAGTAGCCACAAAATAGAACATGAGCCTTGTAAATTTTGATTTTGATGTAACTCTTGATTGAAATTATTGCAAGAACTGAAATTGCAACTTTATCTATGTTTGTCTATAAAATTCCAAAAACTAAATCCAAATTTGGAACTACCTTACATACTGATCCGATAACTGGCCGCATTTAATGTAGCCATAATAGGGGGTGGTTTTGAGGGATAAAAAATGACAAATAATTTTTGAAAAGAATCATTTTTACTTATCGCAATATTCATCTTTACGAAAGATTCTTTGTTACTTTGAATAAATAGAAGCCAATTGCCTTGATATACTAAGTTGTTCTATTTAAATTTTACAACCTGTAAACGATTAACAAAGTTGCTTCCACAAATCAATTTTTTAGTTAATATGGAAATAGATACATGCTTCAGTCACAACTAGACTATTTTGGTGTGTTTTCCTGTATATTTTATTCATTGATTCACGCTCTGTAAAAGTTGTATCATTAATTTTGCACACATTATGAACAAATTATTTAACCGATAAGCGTTTATCTTACTTAACACCTGCTTAAAAATCTGACTCGGATAAAACCTTAATAACGAACATATTTCTAATTAATTTTTCTTTATTACAAGCGTTTTCAACAAGTGCAGGTGTAAAAGCTTTTGCTTATATTACTCTGTCGTCCATTGTCGTGTTTATTCATTTCTCTTTTGTTCTGACACATGTCCAGATTCGTAGACAGAGACTTACTCATCAAAAAATTTAATTAAGCAATAAATGGATTGATTGAAATTGAAAAACAATTTGCTGTACATTCCGGATTAATACTCCACAGCAGGTACCATTCATACAAAATCGATCGTTGCTGTGATAATAGTGCTCAAGCAAATACCGACAGAGCAATAACCCCACATACTTATTGCGCATTATGTAATAGTAAAAAACATAGTAGTTGTTCTAATGATAACATAATTAATGGTTTCAACATTGAATGCGATTTAAATCACATAATTCATTAGTCATATAGATTTGAATTGTATACAAAAATGTTTATGTAATTTATTTCTAAAATTGTATTGTAACTTACAAAGCGTTGATGCGTTTTTATTTATAAAGTTCAGAGTGCCACTTGTGCATTAGTAATTAGGATCGAGATGCTATTATTAGTAAATTTATTTGATTAATCCCATCGAGTTATGCTTAAATACATAAACGAATTATAATTTTGTTTGATGACCTTTATCCGGGGGCATGCTACATGATAGATTGTCTTTCGATCGTAACTAGAACGATTTTTATTGTTTACTAAGAATAGAACTTCAAATTGAAAAAAAAAACAGGAACATTTTACCATTTTATCGAAGAAATTGGTGATCAAGGAAGATTTTACTACCTACTATTGTTATATTTTCAAAATTTTTATCATTCTGCTAACGATAATTTTCTGTCTTAGGGAGGGAAGGGTATCCCCGACTCGACTCTCGAACGTCCAAACTAGAATTAAAAACTCAAAATATTCAGAAGTGATAAGCACAAAATTGGTCACTGGCTCTTCGTTTATAAGTATACAACGGCAATGAATCAATATTTTATGGTATTCTGAATCGTAAACACCTTTCTATTGATCTGTGATTCTATGCATAAAGAGACTCTTTACGGGCTAGCCCGTTATTTTTTTTACGGGCTAAGTTATAACGGGCTGTTTAGCAACAATACATATTTATTAAAGATATGCAAAGGCAGAAGGCAACAAATAAGAAAAATTAAGAACAATCATTATGTTTACACATATGCACATCAATCGTGCAGTTAGAATTCCCACTAATCATTAGTCCAGCAGTTGAAGACGATGCAACAGCCCCATTTGGCGTTGAGTGGATATTGCTAGGACCCGCCAGGGGTATCATTGCTGCAACTGCTATTTTGCTCTTCACTGACGCTTCGATGTATCCCTCTGCCACTCTTGAGGACTTCCAGCCACCAATTTGTTTTACTGGCAGAAGATTTCCAGCAGATTCCGCAACCATACTAGCACCACTTCGTCTTAAACAGTGCCCAGTATACTTTTCAGGGTGATCCAGACCAAGGGATTCTGCTACTTTTCGCGGTACACCACCAATGGTATGCATACCAGCCGGCTGAGCAACGCACTTTCCTTTTCTGTATCCCAAAAAAAAGCGTCTCGTTCCAACATCAAGAGGACGTAATTTAGCATATTGTTTATAAATCTCATAAGGATTCAAAGATCCATTTGCATCAGGAATAATAAACGATCTAGAAGTGTGAGTCTTCGTATCTTGCAACTTTACTAGAGCGTACTTCTCATGGTCCTCAATATCATCCACAATTAGCTTAAGTAATTCATCTCGGCGACAAGCCCCATACAGTCCAAAGATCAAGACAACTTTGCAGAGCAAAAAATCATCTGAAGCTTCTAAAATAAATTTGCGGGTGTCCTCAACAGACAAAATCTTAGATTTCTTCGGCACGTAATTAACATTTTGAGCTTTCATGAACGCGATAACCTTTCCAAATCTATAAAACCAATTAAATTAGGTAGATACAGCAAATGCGGTGATTATTGTTCTCGCAACAAACCTAGATATATCAACATTGCCATTAACTATGAGAGCTTTCTTCAGCATTGAAAATTTAGTCCATAGACTTGATGCGTTGAAAACTTTTGATAAACCAGAAACGTACGCCAAGACAACGGTCTCGCTCAGTACCATTTCGCCGACTCTCTTTGCTCTCCATTCGTTAAATGCTGTCAGTTCCTTTTCGTACCGGTTTCGGGATTTCTCAGGCATTAATTTTCCACTAGCTTCTTCCGCTTCTTGGATTATTTCGTCTGGAAGATCCATTTTCTGTCAGGATTCAAGAAAAACACAAAACGTTTTTTTTGTTTATACAACAATGTTGTCGTAGTAACGTTCGCCAAATATTTTCAACGGCCAGTTCGATTGAATAACTTTCGTTTTTTTCCAAAGAAAAAGAACTTTTCGTTAAAGATTTACGATTCGGAATACCATAAAACGTTGTACAACTGCTCACCCGTTACCCGAACTTTACAAGCTCGCACGAATAACAAGCTCGCTAAAGCTCGCTTGTTAACTTCCGTGCTTGCTTGTAAAGTTCTATGTAACGGTCTCGCAATGTAAACTACTATTACATAGTTATGCGTTTTCGCAAAGATCGCCGGTTAGACGGATGATTGAAAAAGTGTAGTGTGTTTGGCTGATAATAAACGTCCTATGCCGAACGAGCCGAAGCGAAGTCGAGTTCGGCATAGCGAAAGAATTGCGAGCCGTTTTCGTTGTGAAACAGGCAAACTCGGCATCGGCATTACCGTATAACGGACCAGAATTTTGGGAGACCGGCTCGCACGGCATTGGTATGAAATCTGGTGTTTGGTGTCCGGAACCGTATACCGTACGCTCCAGAGTTTCGGGCGAGCGATTGATTTATGCCGATCTCTCTTTCGGCTCGCTCGGCATTGGTGTCGATTCTGTGTTTTGTGACCGGAACCGTATAGCACGCTCCACAATTTCAAGAGAGCGATTGATTTATACCGATTTCGCCTTGGGCTCGCTCGGCATTGGTATGAAATCTGTATTTTGTAACCGGAACCGTATAACGCGCCAGAATTTCGTACGAGCGGTTTATTTATGCCAATCTCGCTTTCGACTCCCTCGGGATTGGTATAAAATGTGTGTTCTGTGACAGGAACCGTATTACGCTTCAGAATTTTGGGCAAGCTATTGAATTATGCCGATCTCGACTTCGGCTCGCTCGGAATTGGTATCAAATATGTTTTGTGACCGGAATCTTACATCTTTCACAATATTCTGTTGAGAAGTTTAAAGCGTGTTCCGTTTTACTGAGAAAGTAAAGTTGAAGTCAATTGTGTGTTTATTCGAACCCTTTATGCGACCCAGCTAGAATGTTTGTCAGATTTTTCTTTTCGTTATTTCAGGTATTTACGTTGTAAATTCTTTGGAATGTTAATTAATCGAGACCACTGAGTTTCTCAAATTGTATATTACGCCAATCTTGGGACCATTCTTTGTAGCAGATGCCGGAAGTGTACGAGGAGAAATTATCAAAATTCTAAGTTTCAATTTTATTTTGAGCTACTTGGGCAGGTGTTTTGTGGATGGTGTAGTTGACCGCATACTATTGCACACAGCATTATTTATTTGGTGCCTCACGTGGAGCCATAGCATTATTTATCTGGTGCCCAACGTGGAGCCACAACATTATTTATTTGGCGCCCAACGTGGTACCATAGCAAGACCTAAAGAAGTTTGACATCGGAAAGAAACAAAAGCAGATGGAATAGTGAAGAGAGACTGTCGAGAGCAACGCGCGGCTGTGAAATGTTGTTTCCTGTTGGGGAAATCGGCCTCAGAAACTACCGTAATGCTTAGAGTGCTTATGGGGTGGTTGCCCTATACTCTGTTTTTTAACTAGGAAGACGGATTTAAAAGTTCCCGCAAAAAATCTTAGTTTCTATTGGCTCGCGCTGCGCCAGTTTTACACCCAGGTAAAATTACTATTGACATGATTTAACTGTCAAATTTAATCGCGATTCTCATCCTTAACTGTTGTACTTATTTTTGAGTTTTCTTGTGTTCCGAGTCCTTTTGCATAAATTTTAACAAAGCAAAACAGTTCTTTTAAGAACTAAAGTTGATATTTCGCGTCCTAAGTGTACTGGCATTGGTGATGGATTCAACTCCAAGTACCGTAAAGCAAGCTTGTCTCCTTTGAAAAAACGTTGTCGCTTAAACTTAGGTCATTTTATCAGTCTCCGAAAAGCAGTTTACACTTATAAACAAATGTTATCTGATACTCCGGATATGAATTTTGCTACGCTTGTGTTGAAGATTACATCTACCACAGGTAACGTAAATAATGATTTTTTATTTTTTTTTAACTTGTTTATTTGCAATCTGTAACAAAATTACAATGAGCAATTGGTTGGAAAAGAATATAAAAAAAAACATGTCAGGAACTTTCCTGCGAACGTTCCCATTACAATAAAATTGATATTGAAATTGGTTTAAGTATTTATTATAACGATGGTAGTGCCCTGGATAGTGCTAAAACCTATCAGGTAGATCACACGAGTGGTATCTACGCAGTCTTCTTCTGTACGGATGTGGACTCATTAATGTTTTGACCAGTGCTTTAGGGTGGTTTTTTAGACGGTCAGCGTATTTCCATGTTAGATTGGACACTTCTTCTTTAACACTGCGTATGTTCAGATCATTGGCTATTATTTTGTTAGGTACGTACCAAGGAGCATTTAATATAGTCCGAAGAACTTTAGATTGAAATCTTTCTAGTATTTCAATATTTGAATTTGAAGCAGTGATGTAGGTATATATTTGGTTATTAAAGTATGACACATATTAGGAGTTGCACGATCAACAGTATACCGGATAATTAAAGAAGATCGAAGTGCTGGGATTGTTACCCCTTCGAAACGTCCCGGTGGTCATAAGGCTGTTGCAAATGTGAGCTCTGACGATTGGCGGAATTGTGTGCAACACGTTATTAAGGAAGAAAATAAGATGTATAGATTGGATGGCCTAATGGATACCCTTATAGAACCATTAATTATTTCACTCGGGTCGGTGGACAGTGACAGTTTTAGTGAACTTTCGGAAGACAGTGTCTAAATCGCTTATACATAAAACAGTGAACTGTGCTGTTTAATAATATGAATATAATTCCATTGCTCTGAATTTGTTCAATAACTTAACATTTGTTGTAAATTGTAATGTGGATTGTGTAGTATTACAACTGATAAAACATTTAAAACTACAATTCAAAACAATGTTTCAAAGGTCAAAAAATGTATGCAACATTATTACCTATTATCAATGTATTACCTATTTATTATAATTCGCTTTTAAAAGTGTGATGTATGCATAATATAAAGTAGTTCCTATCAAATAATAACCCAAAAGCATAAATAATGAAATCTATCCAAATGTGAAAGAAAAACACATCACGCAACACACAATACATGTCTGTATAAAATGAGTCTATTATTTTTGTTACTAGATTCTAGTGACATTTTCAGTGTAAATCAGGTTTTTAAATCCGTCTTCCTAGTTAAAAAACAGAGTATAAGTAAAACCAGAGTGGTTTTCACGTTTTTACGGTCCAAGTAAAAATTGTCGTCCACCTACTGCGTAGGTCGTAAGTAAAATCCAGTAGGTCAACGTAAAAGTATTCCAGAAGAAAGAACCATGAAAACCTAAGAGAAAAGGTTGAGGGAAGGTTAATTTGAGCCCTAACAGAATATACGTAATGAGAACAATGCTGCGTAATAATGTAACACACCTCGTATTGTTTAAATGCAAAATACAGATCCGTAAAAACGTTTCAATGGAGCCACCACAGACATCAGACGAAAGCGAAACCACTCCAAAGATAAATATATGGTAATGCAAAACGACAATCCCTTTATCAAGTAGATGCGGAGAAAGAAAAGTAATAACGTACCAAAAGACCTTTGCATCCAATATATTCGACGGTAGAAACTTCATTGAAGGAGAAGGAAAAATACAACTGCGTGCAATACTAAACTTAAGAAGGGTTAAATTAAGTGCAGAAAGGTACAAATCGTGCACTCTAGCAACAAGAAAAAGAAGTATCGTATAAGAAACCTATAACGGCGAAAATAAAGAACCAAGGTAATAAGAAAGCTACCTTTAACTAACTTCTAAACTAATGGATTACAATAAGATATATAGGTTCCTTAAGGGGAATTTCGAATCGATAAGAAAGGAATGTTACAATCTTACTACTACTTTTTTTCTTTAATTGTAATCGCATTCTTCCATTTCTTCGTGTGTTTTCCCGTCTCCTTTAATCGGCAATATTTTGCTGTGTCCTTCTTTTCCCTCAATTGCACCAAGTTTCCTGACCTTAACGGTCTCTGGAAGTAAAACTACGGATAGTTTGTATAAATTATTCCACTTGCACTTCTTACATTTCGGTTTCCGCTTTCCACCTTTCTTCTACGGTATTCCGTATAAAGAATTCTTCTTGTTTTTATGTTAAACCCGCCCCTTTCACCGTTTTGTACGTCGTCTAATCTTACCTTTCTTCTATTGTCACCATATTCTTCAATTTTTATTCGTTTTACTTGTCTTTTACTTCTCTATTTACGTCGACTCTCTCCAACTCAACTCCAATACTTTCTTTTTTTGTGCCTTTGTGCATTTATTTTTCCATATCTTTTCATTCCGAATTCTTCTTTTCCTACATTTCCTTTCGCAAGTTTCCAGTTTTTACTCTTAACTCTCTAGCATTGGCTCCACGTTGGGCGCCAAATAAATAATGCTGTGTGTAATGGCGTGCGGTCAACTACACCACTCACAAAACGCCTATCCGGCTAGCTCAAACAAATCAAAATTGAAACCTTGTATACTCGCATCTGCTACATAGAGAAGTCCCAATACTGACCAAAATTAATAATTTGGGAGACCCAAAGGCCTCGGTCAACTTCCGAAAATTCCAAATAATTTACTACCCAAATGTCGAAAATAAATCTTGGATACGAAATGAAAAATCCGACATAAACATTCTATCCGGGTCGCACAATGGGTTCGAATCAACACAATTAATTTATTCCGAAACACATTAAATGAGAATTAAAACAAAATTCGTGAAATAAAGAAAAGCTTACAAAGTTTGTTTGGACATAGTACCCCGCACACAGTCGGTCGATAATTAAAAATAGAAAAATCTTAAAATTACTTACAGTGTCTTTCTTTTTTAATGATCTTAATAATCTGGACGTGAATGGTTTGCACCACTTTCATCATTGAATAATCTCCCTCCGGTATTTACAAATAATCCGCCAATCAAAGTAGATAACTCCGGCTGCAAGTGAATGCGTCCCCACTTACGCCAAAAATATGCGCACAACGTTGTCTACCTGCATCTCTTGTTATCAGCATCAGAATACATGCGTTAATTACCTTACGTCCGACAACAAAACCTCTTATCACAAACAATCAGATTTTCCTAAATTTTAACACGTAATTTAACGTTTCACAATGAAATGCAGCACATCTAACAAAATCTGAAAAAATCTAATAGGCCACGAGCCAGGAAACTTGAACCAGTGTCCGTAATGTCTTGTTACATCTTTACGAATACCTATTTGATATTGCATTTTGGTATTTGTTTTTTTTAGTATTGTTGTTTTGTTACTTTTGTTTGTTTAAGTTGTTAAAGCCAAAACCGTTGACTGCTGACAATGTAAAAGGGCAAGTCCCGTTTTGTTAGTAAATAAAATAAATAAATAAATCTAAATAAACAATTTATACAAGCGATACAACTGAAACAAAAATTATGCAATTACAAACACAAATAAAAGGAAAAATAACACTGAGGCCCAAATTCAAATAAAACGAGCCAACTGTGTTTATTCGTCGTTATTTTTGGCGTTTAAACCGAAATAACGTCTACATGACGTTGTTTACACGACAATAGTTATGATTTTTTATTGTCTAAACATTCTTCATGTCGTTGGTTGCGCTGGTTAATCCGCTTTCTGTTTTGTACCTCATGTATCGTTTAAATTTTTTCCCTTTTCTTTGTTCCTGTGTGAGTTTTTTTCCCTCTTTATTTACGTCGAACTCCTGTAAGCTCCATTTCTTCGTGTTGCGCTCTTCTTCCCCAATTGCAATAATTTTTCCTTTATTGTAACTTTCTCGATGGTTACTTTCCATTCCGTATACATAATCCATACTATGTCCAAATTTTGTTTCTGCTTCTTTTGCTCCTCTCTTTTTTTTCTATACATTCCATTCATAGCTTTATTATTTTCGGTCATTTGTGAAGACAACGCCACACAGTTCAATTATACAAATATAAAATTTTCTTTTTCTTCTTCCGTTTATACTTCTTTAATGTTTTCCTGCTTCATTTTAGAAATTTCTTCTTTATGGTCATAGTTTTCTTCCCTTTCAATAATTTCCCTCAACGTAACTTCCTTCAGTCGCTCCCATATGTCTTATTGTGTTGTGTTGCTTTTTTTTCTGTTAATCTATTACTTCGTCTAATAACCTTTCTTCCTTCGTTCAAATACAAGTGTATGTTCTATTGTTACTTCCTCAGTTTTCTAACGTTGGTTTTTGTAAAGTCCTTTTTGTGTTTTGCTGTGTAACGGTTTCAATAATATGCAGTACGTTTCTGTACAAAAGTGCCCCAATTCGCATGGTATCTCAGTAATTTCTTTTTCCTTCATTTTTGTGTTCCATTTTCATGATCTTTATAGTAACTTGCTTCATTTACTTACACTGTTCTTCACACAAATGTCATCAGTTACTATTTTTATTTTACTTTCTAATTTTTTTTCTTATCTGTTATTCTTATTTTAATTGTTATGTAACTTCTTTCTTTTTCTTCTGTGCTTTGTTTTCTTTTTGTTTCATTTTCTTCTAGCTTCTCTTTTTTTGTTCTTTTTCTTTATTTTCTTTTCAGCAAAATTTGATTTTCAAACTCATACTTTGTTCATTTCGCGGAAGGCAATAGCAAAATTAATCGCCGCTAGGGTCCCTTTTATTTACAACTGCATCGATTAAATCTTTAGTTGAGAAAGCTTAGGATAACGTTTTTATAATTGAAGCCATAAACGTTCGGCTTTACATTAATATGGTTTGATAAACACGGTCATAACTTTTCTAATATCAATACCATCAATCTGTGTGCGTTCGGTTGAGTTCCTTTACGATGTTACTGACTCAGTGTCGCTATTGTCAAACGACGGGAAATTGATTTTGTTTTGAATATTCCCTCACGTTCGCCATTTAGATTTCGTGCGAAATTGCACTTTTAGGCGGGTCGTTGCGTAACTACCCCCGTTCGTGATTTAAGGCAATGTTTTCTAACAATATCGTGAGAGGTGTTATCTCACGAGCTCACCTGTCAATTTGTAGCAATTTTCTGTATTTAGTGCATCTCGAACCCGAACGCATTCGAAAACACTGGCCCGTTCTCACGCCATTGACGAAAACCGTTCCCGAATAACTTTCGCCGTTGTTACCATTTTCTCGATAATTAAACGATATTCTTGCCGAATTCAATTTTTGCGGGACGACAATCGCAAGTCATTCTGTCATTCTGCTAATGGAGGCACTTAATTAGTCTTAATTCGCGTCTATTCAATATTTATCGGGCCATTGGGACAGTTATTAATTAATAGGAACAGAAAAACACTTTCTAATGCCATCGAGTTTTTTCTCCCTTTCAAAAATGTTATTGTATTATGCGAAGTGCCATTACTAATTTTTGTTTTTTGTTGCAGGTGAGTTCATCAGCTGTGCCCAGGTAAATTACATCATTACCAGTTTAAAATCAATTCGATTTGTTTAGTTATTGTAATTCGTTGGAAACAAATGTTTATTGTTTGTTACCTTGAGGTAGGAGATTAAAAAACACTACCTACTATGCGCTCATCAATGCTTATCCACGCATGGCGAATTTTATACGCTTTTTAGATTATACCCTTCCCATATGTAAATTGCAAAATAATGATGACTTGTATAAAAAAACCTTGACAAAATATTTTAATCATTGCAGTAATCACACATTATTATTCCGAATTGTGCCTTATGACGAAAAAAAAGATGTACAATTTTTATCATGCACCAGAATTCACAAATTCTTATTCAGAATAGAATAATTCCGAAAAAATTGCATTATGCAAAAATTTGAAGATTCCAAAAAAGTACTCAGTATTAAAATATTGCAAATCAACGTGCCAAAAAAATTAGGTGAATCATTTTGTTTTTCAAATAAACCGAGGATTCGCAAGTGGTTCTTAAAAGTGACTTTTAAAATCATTTAAAAAATTGAATTTTTTTGAAAACCATAACACGTATCAAGAAGGTTGTCGAATCTGCAATTATTTTTTGAAAATTCTAACAAAATTCCGACTGCCGATCTTAGTCGGACCATGAAAGTGATCTGCAATTTACAAAGTTTGCTGTGTATTTAAATAGAAAATCATCAAACTGTTTTTCAATACTCACTTTGGCGTTTGAGGAGTTTTTCCATAAAACAGTACATGCCACGCGAACGCTCTCAAGTTCTGCACCCGCACATTGTATTTTTTGTATGAAAGATTTTTTAACTGGCACTCGTATCACTTTTGTTTAGGTTATCATTTGTTCCCCTATAAAATTCAATACAATTTTTCTTTGTTTAAACGCATAATTATTCAGTTGCAGTTATAAGCTATTTTTTATACATTCACTTTTTTATTATTTTTATTTAATAGTGGGCCCAGTGTTAGCTAATTAGCTACGCTTCCCACTCAACCCACTATACAATTACAAACAGCTATGCCTTACCTGGGATTCGAACCCAGATCCTTGCAGCCAAAGTTACAGCTACTAACGTAAACTCATCTGAGCTACGTGGTTGGTTTTCTCCTTTTTTCAATTTTCTTGGTGTTTATTAATGCACAATCCTTTTTATTTTACACAAAACTGTTGCATATCGATTGGAACGGGTTCAAAGTGTCATTGAAATGGATGAAGATGTTCAAGTACCGAAAAGTTACCGTTTGGTGCAGTTTTTGTGCTGATATGGTCATTGGACCGCTCTTCTGAAGCTAGTGAAACATTAACCGTCAATAGATAACCAATTTTTTGATACCAATTGTTCGTGATAATGGTTTTTTGGATTCAACAAGACGGCGCTCCACCACACACACAATCCATTTTTTGAGGCCATTATCCCTTGGCCGTTATGTGATTTTGACTGGCCGCCGCATTCACCAGATTTAACGACTCCACATTTCTTTTTGTGGGGATACTTGAAACCAAAGTTGATTTACGGGATATTGTAATCAAAAAACGCACGAACAGCAAAATTGTTTTTTTCAATGACAAAAAAACATTTTTCATGGAATATGACCAACCTTTTATTTTGAAAAGTTTATTGTGATTTGGTGGAGACAAGATCACCTAATCCTACACAATTGAGTCGTCCAGTTCATAGAGTTGGAGAAGTATGTCTTGGAACAAATTGGCCTACAGTCATCTTCAAGCTAGCGGCCTCTCGACATTTTCATGTTAAAAGACTACCAAACGATTTTACAAAAACCGCATATCCACATTAACAGCCTTGTTCGACAAAATTAGTTACTTCAGACAAAATCGTGTTCAGTTATTTAACCTAAAAATCCGTCCGCAAATAAGAAAGTGAGCACCAGATCATCATAGGTTGTAAAACAAATGTTTTAATTCGCCATTAGTTTTACTTTTATTCAAAGTGTGTAAATACAAAATTTCACTCAATTCGATTCATAATTAACAGATATGTCAAAAGGGCCTTCCTTATTTTTTGGCCTACATTGCCAATTCACGAACTCCAATATACAGATTTGATAGAGAATCCACCTGCAAAATTTCATCGTAGTCCGTCTATCCGTTCTCTTTTAAATCGATGGACATGAAGCCATCGAGCGAGCGAGCGTTCGAACAAGTGACCCAGCGATCGGACGAGAAGCGAGACGCTAAAATTCAAAAAAAGAAAAGCATTATTTCAAACGAAACACTTGCGGTCATCGGTTCATTTTAAAAAAGATTGTTGTGGCCCCTGTACTCGAACTCAAATGAAACACCCCTGTAGTCACACATAATAACAAGAACAAAGAAACCATCAAGGCAATGTGTTTAGCCGACTACATCATATATCATATACAGAGCCGTAGCCAGATTAGTTACGAAGAGCGGGCAAATAAATCTACAGAGCGGGAAGGCGAAATATTAATAATTCCCGCGCAGATACCACCCGCTGAATAAATTCATTCTTAGCGCAACCCACGAAAGTGGGAGCTTATGTCTTTACATTTCCGTCCGCGTGTCTGTCGTTTCGTGCTATAGCTCAGTTTCTTAAACCTCGTATCGACTTCGAGTTTTTGCTGTATGCTGTATTGCTTGCGAGTTCCAGGTGCGCAACTATAAAAAATTTACTTAGGCATTCATCATTTTCGTTATTTATGCCCCAATTTTGTTGGGAAAAAGTTCAAACTCAACTGCTCGATAACCAAGAAATGAAACATGTGTTTTTTTGATGACCTAAATGTTTTTACCCAAAGGATGTCAAAATCGTTATTTATGCACGAGGGGTAAACCGCTGGAGGAAATAGTGTACAAGTTGAGGGGAATTAAGAGGGAATTAGGGTATTTCGAAGGTATTAAATGGAATTAATTAGGTATTTTGAGAATTACCGAGGAAATTAAAGGTATTATGAGGTATTAGTAGGGAATTAAAAGGAATTAAAAGGAAAAGGAGGAAATAAATAGGTTTGCGCATGCGCTAACATACATCAGAATTAAAATGACGCATCGTTTTACATCAGTGACTCGTATAGTGCATACCTCGGTGCATACTAGCTGTAAACTGTGACGTGCCGGTATAATATTTGGTATTGTTGGTCTCGTATTGGGTATTAATATGTACACGTTACAGAACTCGCACTTTATTAAGAGCTAGAACATAAAACTATATACACATATGTACAACAAAACAAAAGTATATGGGGTTCGTGAGCTAAGAATAAATGTCTATGTACACGTCACACACAGGTAACAGCGCACTTGTATTTAATTCCACGATCGCCCTTGTTCTTACAAGAAAAAGCAAGGGGAAAGCGGTGGTAAAGTTGTTCTGAACGTTTATGCTCAGTTGCGATCTTGCGAGAGAAGATGCCACTGGAAAAAAAAAGGCCAACGTGTTTCATTCCTCCGGCACCCCTGACTACAGGGATACCGGAGGCGGGCTGCTCAGGGCTTCCTGGCCCTCTTCAGCCAGAGAACGGGATTGTAAGGATGGGTAAAGTTAGGGATGGGAACGGAAGGAACGGAGTTAGGGTGCTGAGGGGGAGAGTACTGCTCCAGCATTTGCCTCGTAGATTTCAACATAATGCTAGCATTATGCGAAGCTAGGTATGTCTGAGGAAAACCCCAGACAGAGCAGTCGGCAGCGGGATTCGAACCCACAACCTCCCGAATAGCATCGGTGAGCGCGACCACTGCGCCACGTGCCTCGGAGGGTGGCGAAGTTTCTTATACTAGTCGTGCGTATTTGCAAGTGGTAGGTTTTCAGGTGTCGTCCTCTAGCGCGGGGTTAAAGTAGTGGGTGCGCGGACATCTACATCTTGGGGTAGATCACGCGCTCCGTACTCTCGCGGCTGCTGCGGGTTATTCGTAAACGGGTGCCTGTAAGGTTTGGCGCGTCTCTGTTTTGGCGGGTGATTATATTAGTAATGGTGGGCGTAACAGTATAAGATTTTATTAAAGATGCTTGTTTGTATTTAAATTTTTTATTACTCTGTCTTGGATTAAGTATCTTTTGTTTGTTTTGGTAATAACATTATGTACTGAATAAATTAATATTTTTTTATGGAATTCATATTTTTTAAACTTCACCACTTGCTTCCCTATGAACCAAAAATAGATTTTAAAACGTTTATGTTACTACGGAGGTTACTACGTTTATTTATTGCCCCTCTCTTGTTCCGTGCCCTCAACAGGCTTGCGCACAGTTACAGAGTGACCCGCATAATGCTTTCAAGTTGTTCTATACCACTCCTGTATTTACCTTACGAATTAGGGAAACTGCAAGAAAACCTAATTCAGAGTAGCCGGCAGAATGCTCGAAACTGATCTAAGGAAATTCCTATCTCTGATAGAAATGAAAAATTCTTACCTCAGCCCAGGTTCGAACACCCGTCCTCCGGCTTTGTAGCCCAATTATAGAGAATAGAGCTGTTGTAAGAATTATGGGGAATTCAGAGCAATAATGTAGGTAGGTATTAATAGAAAATAAAAAAAATTGTGGAGAATTGAGAGCATTATTAAGGTATTAATAGGAACTAAAAACGTTTTGCGGAGTTCATGGCTATAATTAAGGTATTAATAGGAAATAAAAAAATTAGGAGGAATTAAGGAATTAAAAGGAATTAAAGGGAATTTTTTTCAGGAAAAGGTATTTGGTGTACAAATTTTTGCTAGCGGTTTACCCCTCGTTTATGCATCAATTTTCTTGGGAAACTCGATTGCTCAATGCTCAAGAAGTGGTCTATGTGTATTTTTGGTGACATTTTTTTGGGCAAAAATATCAAAATCGTTATTTATGTACGGATTTTCTTGGGAAGATGACATTGTATCGCCTTCAGATTTTCGCTGTCTGAAAGCTTATTAGTTCAAGATGTGCAAGCTATGAAAAATTAATTTTGGTATCTATCCTTTTATGGCCTAAAAGCGATATATTATTCTAAATCCTTATTTATGCATCAATTTTCTTAGGAAAAAAACCAAATTCGATTGTTCGATGCGAAGTCATTTGAAGACCTCTCTTATATGTACATGTGCATACTACGTATTGCAGGTGGTTAAACGATACTTAAAATGATATGTATATTATTTATGCGCCCACAACCTGGGAAACGCAACCACGGAAACACAATAAACCTACCTCATTTAATGATAGAAAATCCCCTTTCAACCTGAAACACTTTCTTAATTAATATGGCGGTTCGCCACATAAAACTGTTGAAGTTGTTTATCTCTTCCTTTGTTAAATTTTTTAGACAATATTTGATCATTTATGAGCATGCTATATTCAAAGTCATATGCCATATAATGCAATAAGAATCAAGCCGACACTCCATTTTCGAGATATTCACATTCAAGTTTTTACGTCGGCAGTAGATATGTTTCGTCTAGACGTTTCAATCGCTCTTTGTGAGTACTTCTTCCGACACTCCCCTCTTGAGATATACAATAAGGGGTCGAGGAGGAGAACTATGGTTGGTAGAAATTGATTCCTCTTTCATCGAGTACCATGAAGGTATAAACCAATCCCCCTCCCCCAAATTTTGATAAGAGGTCGAGGAACAGGACTGTGGTTGGTAGAAAACAATTTCTTCCGCTGATACCTTTAATTAGAATTCTATGGAAGAGAAGTAACACTCCCCCCCCCCCCCAATTGTTCTCGAAAAGGAGTTATGGAGGACCTTTACTTACCCATTTACTTGGCACTACTAGAGGCACGCGTACACAAAATCTGAGACAAATTGGTCGTCACATGTAAAAGTTATGCACGTTCTACTTTCAGAAACAGCATCTCGGGGAATAATTCATGCCCCCTCACCCCCCACCCCCCTAGGTAACACAATTTGATCGCTGTCTGGCACATCTTCAAGGTATAGGCTACCTA
The DNA here is from genome assembly GCF_008802855.1 of Photinus pyralis. Taxonomy (NCBI): domain Eukaryota; kingdom Metazoa; phylum Arthropoda; class Insecta; order Coleoptera; family Lampyridae; genus Photinus; species Photinus pyralis. The sequence goes on from NW_022170663.1 coordinate 26,451,952, forward strand.
TTGCAAAAAAATATTCAGGACTCTAGGACAATTGTTCCCTTAAAAGTAGTTCAAAAGAAGTGGGTCCGAACGGACAGAAAGACGGATACACAAAACACAAAAAATAGCAATTTTTTAAATCCACAAAAAATGCGTTGCTATTAAAAAATATAACATAACAAGGTTCTTAAAAAAATTTTTGTTTTGAAGATATATTGTGTTTCAGACAAAATTTCGACCCTGTATATCATACAATACATGTATGTATATAAAAATTACTTATTAACGAAATAAAGGAAGAGGGGTATTACACCCCTAAAATAAACACTATACAACAATTTACAATGGGCGTTTATTGAACAGTAACAATAGTTCGATACATTGCTCTATTTATCGACCGTCTTCCTTGGATGTCGCGTACGAAGTCCCGTATATGTGGGCCGCTCTCCTTTGCGCACCCCCTGGTATAATAAGCTGCCTTAGCGAGCCGTAATAAAACTCAATGTTTTCACATTTTAGGAAGTTCGGCTTACCCGGCCATCCTGTCATCGGTGCGTCCTCGCGCCGATTTCTGAGGTAAGTTTGAAATCGCAAAACATTAACTTTTTTTTGTTAAATTTTATAGATATTAATTTTCTTTTCTAATTTTTTTTTGTTTTGAAATGGGATGAGTGGGATCTGTGTCCCCTGTTCTTTTTTTTTGATTCCGGAACACATCTCGGAATGTTTTTTTTAAAGACAGGATTAATTGGAATGGGTGGGACCTTCGTCCCCTGCTCTTTTGTTTTTTTTTATTCCCGAACACATCTCAGAATGTTTTTTTTAGACATGATTAATCGGGATGGGTGGGACTTCTGTCCCCTGCTCTTTTGGTTTCTATTTTATTCCGGAACATATCTCGGAATGTATATTTTAAACAGGATTTATTGAGATGGGTTGGACTTTTGTCCCCTGCTCCAATTCCATCTACTTTGTGTCATATTTCTTAGTGATTTATAGATTCTTTTACCGTCTTGGAGAGCTTCGTACCTTATTGGAAGAAGTAACAATTGAGTTCGTTCACGTACATAGTTTTTCTTGTTTGTTGGTATTTTCTAGTGTCTCATATGTTACATCACCACGATTGAAAATTTTAAAGAAACCCTCTTCTAAAGATTATTAGTTGCCTACTCCTATTAAAAAGTTTACTCGGTCCCAGATCCAATGGGATTGTATTGGTAATTTGGTTATTATAATTGAAGCTAGAGATTAGGTTAAATGAAAATTGAACTATCGAATAATGTACAGGATGTTACATTAAAAAAAGTTATTTTGGTGTGCCACGACTTTATGACCATCCCTGTATAATTAAAATTATTCCTGACTAGTTGTAATGGGGGGTATTTTTATATAACAACAAGGGAAATCGCTAATTAAATGGGAGCTAATTGTTGGTCAGAACTCATTATTAAGATGCGACAAATCTACTGTAAACTCACCTTTCATTAGAAACATCCTTCTGTAATCTACGCGTAAGGGGTTGGCATGGCAGCATTCAGTCTGACTGGTCGTCTCCCGCGCTCAAGGGTCATGCATAAACAAATATCGCGACTGCTTAACCGCGATCCTCACCAATTAAGTAGGTAACTCACCGGGGGGCGTTAGCCCCCAACTGGCACTAAGCTCTCCTGGATCTCCGAACACTCCGGTTAGCGATTGGGGTTGAATGCGTCGTTGGAGATGGCTTCCTGAAGGGGTAAAATGGAGCTCATACCTATTTGGGAAAGGGTTACGCCGCGCACACGTGTATTATTTAGGATACACATCCCGCCTTGGCCCTCTGACCCTCGGCCAATAGGTCAGTAACGTCGATCTATGTCACTCATTGCCCTACCTGGGAACGACATCCAGGTCGAGCTCACCCCCGAACTGTTTGTGTTAACAATGAAGCCTTTATGTTTCGTATTGGGTCGACACCATGATCTACTCGAGCGAGTAGATCACTCAGCGGTATAATCAACGGGAGCTACCCGCGGTACCCGGTCATAGGCACATGCACGCACTCTAAAAGCCTAGGTATATATCCGGATATCTGCCAGGGGTTTTACCATAGCCCAACAACAATGCACGACCAGCACGATGGCCTGCACAATACACTCACCACCTACACGTGGGAGACACTCACCACCAACTCACTAATATGTCCGATGCTCTACTTAGCATCCCTTATACGATCGTGACCAGAGCGCGTACGCAACTTAACTGCCTTTAACACGATCCCTTAAGACCCTTGCACTCATATGTGCAGAATCGCGCATACTTGACCAGTCAGCTTGCCACATTTATCAAATAGGGGTTGCGTTGACATTTTACTTTTTCGATATTAAGGGCTACCCTAAAATATGGTTCTTACATTATCAGCGATCGTGTATAGTTCCCAATTCGTATGTGACCACCAATGCACAAAATGGCAAGAATTCTGAAGATTTGTTGGGTAATCCATACGGACGTTTAGAGCGTAGGTTTCTTTGAAGGCGTTTAAAATGTCCGAAAGAAACTTCTCGAAATTCCCTCGGGAACGGAGTATCGGAAACTGCGTAGGTTTCTTTGAAGACGTTTAAGGTGTAGTCCGAAAGAAACTTCTCGAAATTTCCACGAGAACGGGGTACTAATCTCAAAAACCAGCTATATCACCCTTGTCTTTCAAAAGTACCACGCCCTATGTGAATACTTGCAAAACAAGTTTGCTTTCGTTCTAGTTCCCTTTGATATTTTTTCCTTCGCGATTTTGTGCTGGAAAAAAACATGAGAAAAGTCACTAAACGCTGAGGGTTGCCGCGACACCAAATCGTTCCGATGTATGTATTATCGTTTCAAGAAAGGGAAACTTCTTTCAAATACCTGTTACTTTTCCAATTACTTTCATTTTAATTTATACTAAGGCTTTTGTATACATCATTTTTGTTAATTATAAGTATATAATTACCGTGATTGATGATAAAAGGGTAAGTGACGCTTCTTACATAAAGTAAGGTAAGCATTGGCGATTCAGCGCATAATAAATGTCGATATTTATATGCAGTCGGTATTTTTTTGTTGAGGTGATGTATGGCGTAGTGAGACACCCCATGCAGGTACGTGTCTGGTATATACCTAATCTGTAGTTTCTCAGGCTTTTGCCCCGTCTTTTACAAGGTATAAAGCGGGAGGTGGGTTTTTATTGCCTCGATGATCCACACGCGTCTTCTACACTCGATTAAGTGTTTGTTTTATATTTTCTGTCCGAATTTGCATAAGATTTGAATGATACTTTTACAAGTGCAGCTCGTTTCGTAAGGAAACATTTTGGTGGGCCTGCCTTTTTCGTATGCCACCCAATGCTTGGGGACCTACCACATCGATTGCCCTTTGTCTTGATGTATTACCTTAGTGCAGTTCATGGCTACCTATTGCTTTCTATTTACTCTTTCAATAAATAACGTTGTGGACTGCAAAGTGAAATTAATTCCCGATCTTGAGCCGTGTCAGTGTCAGTTCGTATTCCTGCGGAAGTAAATTTTACCTGCTCGTTTTTGTGATTTTTTTTTCAAGGATTCGTTGCGGTTATGGTTGTGAATATGTAATTCGCGTAACTTATCTTTGTTGTCCGACCTGTTGCGTATATCCTTTTAGAATCTGAAATGCTTAATTTGAATATGTATGATAGGGGCGGTAACCCTTGCCATCCTCAATTGTAGCCGCGTGTCGAACAATGATGTTTTCGGCTATGAATCACGGGAAGATGTTTCGAGAGCACGAAATGTTTTTGACAGATTCGTTTAGGAGGTTCTAATTCGATACGACAACCTGGATGATTAATACTTTTTTAATTTAGTTACAAGCGGACGAGGCTGTATGATGATTATAGCGCCCAATCATATCGTTGTCAAAATGGAACGTTGTTGATTCTTAGAATGTTAAAAATAATTCATTTTAAAAATTGCTTTTTTATTGACCCAATTCATTTCTGATTTCTCTATTTCCTTACCTCTTAAGAGCACGCATCTTGTATAAAAATGAATGAATGTCATGTATAGGTGTGTCCCGCAACCCAAGCGAGCTACACAAAAATAAACGATTGCAGTTTTTCCCAATCAAATTGGTGCCTAAACAAAATGAGCTTGGTCAACAGCCGCATGGTCAAGAAAAATGCATAAAAGGTACTTATAAACGTCCAAAATTGATCCATAAAGAACGATTTTGACATTCTATTGGGTAGACTTAAAGGTAAAACAGTTTTGAATATTTCTGCAAATTTTGTTGATGAAGTACTCCATTTTATGTTTGAGTTAGATATAAGAAATTAAAATTGAAAATTGAGACTGAAATTTTTTTATTTCTAAAGGCTAGAGACCTTTAGAAATAAAAAATGTTGAGTCGCAATTTTCAATTTTAATTTCTCTATTTCTGAAAATGTTTTGTAATTTTCTATTTTTTTGAAATTCTCGAATTGTACGGTTTTTCGTGCATATTTAATATCTGCTTTGAAGTGTGAATTTTTTCCGTCAAGAAGGTCCACAGTCTGTGAAGTTGGTTTTCAAAAATAGTATAGTTAATGTTGTGACGAATTTGTTGTATTAATTTCTTGCTGTCGATTTAAAAAAATGTCCCTTTTAGTTTTATTAATTGGTGCGGTGTTGTATGGTAAGTCAAGACAAGTTATAAGTACCAAATTAAAACGAAGTTACGTGTTACCATTACCAGTACAGTATGGTTTGGCGATAAATATCATATCATTTGCATCATAAAATAAATCAATTGTTCAAAATGTTTTGTGTAAAAACCAAAAGTCTCCAAATTTTGATCCAACCCAATCATAGAAGGTCTACGTCTTTGGGACCTTTGTTTGATTTGGAAAAGATGTTCGTCTTAGTACATTCTATCTCTCTCAATTTTCTGTACGGTCACGCACAAAAGTAATGATCGCCAAATAGGAAAACCCTGCAGTATAGGCAACCAAAATACCTTCCACCTATCACATTGCGCTCCGTCTGTTTTTTCAAGGAGGGGATATCTTAATTTGTTGGTTCGCATTTCCAGTTTGCATAGGATTTTAATACATTTACGATTAATAAACTAGGAGCGTCCACGATGACCATTTTATCATGGTTTTTGAAGTGAAACTTTTTTTAGGTCCGGTAGTAGGCCAGGTAATCAGGTAAGTCCAAATGCTATGAGCGGTCAAACGGTGACAAAATCATGTGAAACTCTCGGAGGGGAATGAGAGTACAAGGTTCTCCCACTTTTCATACTGGCACGGTGCAAGTCCGGTGGTAGCGGCGAAGGCAACACATGAATCGAAACGCCAGGAAAGATCTTTCTCAATCAGAATGCGCCGCCATTTGTGAGTAAATGTAGATGCGTAATATTGACCTTACATTTATATGAGACCATCCAAGACATTGAAATGAATAATCGTGTAAATCCATGCAACCCCTTCTGAATAATACGTGTCGTAAGATGCTCCAAATACTATCAAAGGAGATGTGCGAGATTGAAAATTTAACAAAACAATGAGAATACTATTAAAGTAAGTACCGCATCGACAGTAACGGCGACTTTTCCCTAACCTACCGATCCGCCGAGTACGCTACAAGTTTTGATTGCGACTCCGTTGTCCTTTGGCCTTGAACGAAATTTGTAACTTTTACCCATGATTTATTTATTATTTTTTTTATGTTATTATTATCCCTCTCTTGTTCCTCAACTAGACCTATGCTAATTACAGAGTGACACGCATAATGCTTTTTAGAGGTGCCTCTGCAGAAGGTCTTAAGTTGTTCTATACTACTCCGGTATTTACCTTACGAATTAGGAAAACTGCAGGAAAACTTAATTCGGAGTAGCCGGTAGAATGCTCGGAACTGGTCTAAGGTAATTTCCATCTCCGCCACAGATGAAAAATTTACCTCAACCCAGGTTCGA
>NW_022170663.1:26457973-26616616 GCF_008802855.1 Photinus pyralis
TTAATCTAGGTAAGCATATTTTTCATATTTCAGTTGTTTGCAATATTTTTTATTATTTATAGGTTAGTTTACACCACATGATCCCGCCACAATCGAAGTTGATTAATATATCATCTATGCTCTATTGTACGGAACGTAGAGCGAATTGCAGGTGAGGAAATTATCACGTCAAAGTTTAGATAGCTTGTGTCTTGAATGACAATGATAAGTATCACGACCTTAATCCGAATATCAGCAGTTGTATAAATTGATCTTTCCGGTCCTCATAAAAATCTCACTCGATCAGGAACGCAGGTCGACAATAGTAGTTCCCAGTTCCAAATTTTCGCTCACTTAAGAGATACGTAGGAAAATCAAAAATTTGTCAATTTCCGAATTCCCTCATCTTTTTAGAGATACAGAAACTTGTTTTTTTATTAAATAGAACAAACTGTAGAGTTTAATTTAAAAAGATATCCTATTAAATTCCCTTTTCAAAAATATAACAAAAGAAATGTTAAAAAAAACAAAAAAAAATTCAAAAACCTTTTTGAAATTATGTTGGATTTTTTTTATTCACTTGAATTTTTTTTAAATATTGCTGTAAACAATATCCGTTGGGGACGCTGAGGTTTAGGTCCAGGCACTTGGGATGATATGTGGGTGGTTTATTTATTAATCAAATGCCCATTACCACCCATGTTAATCAATTTCGTGGGATTATTTACTAATAAACAGAAAACGAATTTGCGTGTCTGCTTTGCTTACTTCATTGTAAAAGAAAGAGTATTTCTTAGAATTATGGTTAAGAAAATTTTTATCTCAATTTCTGTTATCAATTTGTGACAGCTCCGACTTGATTTATTGGGTTTCGTTTATTTTATAAAAGATTAATGTAGTTGTCTATAGATAAAGTGGATTTTTTAATCAGAAAAATCTGTTTGTTTTCGTAGAAATGTAATAGTTTGGACAAGATAATTCCGTGTAAATATTCGCGTACGTGACAAAAACACGCGTCTTGTCGCAAGTTGTTGATTGGTTTATCGAATTACCAAGGGCTGTTTATTGGATAAAATTTTTGTAAATATTTTACGTTTAAATACGGGAGTTGGCGTTAGATTGGCGCTTTTTGCCAATCTCGAGGCTGAGTTGCGGTCCTTTGAGACCCTTTTTACCAGTTACGAGGCCGAGTTACTGTTTTGAAGTTTGAGAAGACTCGCGTGCCTTTAAGTTGGTGGCTAAGTTAGTTGCCTTTCTTCGCTTTAAAGCAAATTCGTTGTTTTTCCGAAGTGAATTCAGTACATGCTGGGCAAACGTGGGGAACAGTTTTAAGGTATACTGTTTTTGACAGTAAGTAAATAGCTTTTTTTGCAAATAAATTAACGTATTGGATCCGCGCTAATAAAAAGTTTTTGAAATCTGTCTTCTCTCTCTTTAATGTTGCTAAAATATGTTCTTTTGTTTCCTAGTGCCCAACTGTCTTAATTGAACAATGTTATTATTTCTTTTTTCTGCATTTTTGCTGAAATAAAAGTAATTTGGAGTAAAATAAAATTCTTTAGCTTCCTCAACAATTTGTTTTTGTTCATTAACTCTTCTTCCGGCCTATTTTACAGCTGATGGGATTAAGTAGGGCCTGTTGATCGTTAATTTACAGCAATTATGAAAAATCCTCATAAAGTGTATTCCAGGTTTTACATTTAGCCGGTAAAACTAACGTTCTTATTGCAGATTTTGCAAGTTTATCAACAGGCCCAACGCAATTGCATCAGCATAAAACAGACAGGAAGAAGAGTCAGTGAACAAAAAGAAATTGTTCAGGAATCAGGAAGCAAGATAATTTATTTCGAATTGCTTTTATTGCGGTAAAAATGCAGAAAAAAGAAATAATAAAGATGTTTGAACTAAAACAGTTGAACATAAGATAACAAAAGAGAATATTTCAGCAAACATTAAAGAGAAGCAAGAAGACACATTTCGAAAAAATCTTTATTAACATCCAACATGTTGATTTATCATGTTAAAAACCATGTATACCTATCTTAAAACTGTTTTTCCAGTTTTTGGCGATTTTCTCGAATTTTTGCTATAGGAATAATATTTTTTATTTTTCATTTGCCTATTATATGCCAATTATATCTGTCATAGGAGATATATAAAGCAGACTATGACGCCCGAGGGCATAATGAGAGGGCATAATGGATTGTCATTTCATTATGCCCTCAAACGGCCTGTCAAATACATTGACGAGAGTTATATCATGCAATAAAAAAAGATGCTACTTGATATAAAGTTGGCAAACAATAATCATTACATTTTTGTATATTGGAAATACATTATTTGGAACGATGAAAAATAAAATGTTATATGCACCTCAGGCATTACTCGATATTTAACCCTCGGGCGACTTACAATATCTGTCGCCCTCGGCATAAATATCGCCTTAATGCCCTTGATACATAAATAACTATTTATTTTTGTTTATTAAAATATAAGCCTTCCCGAAAATTTTGCTACCCCGCGCACCTCTGTACGATGAAAAAAAAAATAGATTTTTCCTCGGATTTTTCATCCCCTTGAAAAAGAGGTAGTTTTTTCCAGAAATCGTGAGATCTTGGAAACGGTTCAACTTTATGGGCCCAAAAATTTTCTTCTTTCTTATCATAAAACAAGCTATGTTTCCTCCAAATTTCAAACCCCTACGACATTTTTTCGCAAAAATAGGAATAAAAAACGAAAAAAAAACAGTTTTTCTGTTTTTTTTAGGGAAATTGAAGGTTATGTGAAAATAGTGCAGATAAAAAAGTTGCTCATTTTTTTAATCTCTATAACTTTTACATTTAACATTTTCGTCTAAAATTAATAGATTTGCCAGAATTTGCAAAACACAACCCCCGGGATTTCACCCGCGGAAAAATTCAGCTGTTTTAATTATTTTTTCCCAATTTCTATTCATTTCACCTGCCTGAAAAATCCGGTTTCGCCCGGTAACTAATTTTTTTGTAACAAAATATTATATAGCCTGAACAATACCATCGAATTTTGCAACTTTTATTTGAAACTTTTTTCGATCCAATTCTTTGTTACTAAAATATTTGAACTAAACATAGCAATTTTCACGTTTTTCCAATTATCTACGAAACGATTTATTTTTTTCAAAATATCGCATCGAAATATTTAGCATCAAAAACTACACAACTTTGTCAATTTAACCGAATCTGTAAGTATAATAACAAAGATGGCCATGTTCTCCTGACACCCATCCAGAAGGAATAAAGTTTTTAACTTGAAGTAAAATTTAGATTAAGTGGGGATGTAAATGAACGTTTTTTTAACATTTAATATACGTAACTATTGGAATCAAGTGACTTAGAACAGGAGCGGGAAGTATCACTGCGCCCACATACGAAAAATGAAGTATTGAAATTTCCCTCGAAGTGTCCTTGTTCGTTTGCGGCTTTGCGCAAAGCAACAAATTTTGAGGAATGGAGCTCACATTTATAAAAATATAAAGAAAAATTGAATATGTGATAATGAGAGATTTATTATCTGGTCGATCGAAAGTAACAGGTATTGAATACGTAACTGGTGGTAAGCAATAAACAATAAGTAAACTTTGAATAGTGAACAATGAAGTTTATAAGTGAAATTCGCTTGCTAAATTTGAGTAAACATTTTAAGAATGCGGAATGCTATTTAGTTATTGTTGCTAACGTCAAGGAAATGCAAAATTTTGATTAGAAACTATTTTTTTGCAATACTTGCGCATCTTCTTCAATTCTTTTACGAGATATTCCTAATATTTTGATACTTAAACCCGACAAAACAATTTCAAAATTGAAGATAACGACGGACATAATTTGAATTGATTGATCGATCGAAGGGAAGAACTTCGTGGCAGGCGTATAGTAAATATTCTCACCTTATAAATCCAATCCGTCTCGCGTACGTCAGCTTACCTGTAAAAAATAGTATTATTAATTATTTCTCCTTTGAGCCTCATTGTATTATAAACTGGCGTAGAAAACTTGAAAAGAAGTTTCTAACGGTTAATATCAGTAATTACATAAGATACATGCCAAATTTACACAATGATAGGAAGAAGCCTTACCGGATTAACAAAAAGAGAGAAAAAAAAGTTAGCATGCATATTCTATTCAGCTGTCATAACGATCTCATTATAGAAAATGAGAAACATTCACTACTTATTGTACTTTTGCTTTTACTTGACGTAGAAAAATCGACTATGCAAATTCGCGAAGTAGTCGCCATGAAGACAAGGCCAGGATAAATTGGTCGTTTCTGTTCAGGGTTGATTAGAGCAGAGAGCATCATTCGTTAGCACACGCCAACGCAGGTATAATTAAAATAGTTGGTTTGCATAATGAAAACAATTGCGGTTAGCGCATAATAAATTATCCTTTTGTTGCTATTTATACGCGTGCTTGCTGGTTAAATAATTAATCGTTTCGTCAATTGAATGTGTAACCGTAAAATGATACAGATGACGTCGGAAATGCGTGGACATCTGCCTTTTGAATATTTTAGGGTCGTTCGCCATTGATTTGGGATAAACAAATCGGTTTTCCCTAAAAGTTGGCGTGCACGATTCAGTCCATTTACTCCCCAATGGGCTTACACAGACGTACAAGGATTGCCAAACCGGGGAATGACGTTCTGAAATAATATCAATCAACATCCGTTCTTATGAATATGATTGATGAAGGCGCACTTTATTCCACTGTTGAAAGCATTGCGCGATTTAGGTACGGTTTTTTAGGTAATTACATTTTAAATTAGGCACGGCAGTTTAGAAAATGATGTATTATTTCCACTGTTAACATTGAAGCAGATGTGCGAAATTAACATTAATCAAGTGATTATGACGGAAAAATCGCAATTGGTTCAGTGGTAGAGTAGATAATCATTTCCTATTTTTCGCTCACATTCCTGGTCCTGCTTGTCTATCATGAAGTAGGTACACGTTGGCCTTCCATAAAAATGTAAAATTATGTAATAGAACAGTTGAGATCGTGATTCCTACGGCTAATTATACAATGAGACGTAAGCCAACGGTTTTTTCTATCAAATACTTCACGCCAATCTAATCATGAATGATTTACGTCAATAATTGTATGTGAGTATAAATTAGGTCTGTGTAATTAATTCGTTCGAAGGTTGAAGCGGCACGCTTTAATTGTCCGGTGTTGATAGAATATAAACCAACATTCGTTTGATGATAAATTGTTATTGGATTTCTCAACAGTTTTAATTCGGCTACGGAAGACACGTCCGTGACTCGTTTGAACATGGCGGAAAGGGCACCAACCGCATTTATTTTAAAGAATTCTATAAGCAATTATTGTGGACACTGACAGGATAGGTAACTGTCTGGTGTCTTTAAGATAATCTTACAACCCCCTTAAATTAAATAGTACGGATGTAAGATAGCTGACGAGATTTCCTTTTTGGCCTTGTGTGGTAAAGTCTGACCCATAAAAATCGACCAAAGAGACGAAGATAAGTAAAAAGAAAGTGTGAATAATACCAAAATCTAAACGTGAAAAAGTCAGAACCAAAAACCAACATGAAATGTTAAGGAAGGAAAAAGGAAAGATAAAAAAGAGGATAGAATGAGAAAAAGAAAAAAAGATAACACTATTGTAACTATGAACAAAAAATTGACAAAGTGAACTTGAAAACTCATTATCAGAGAAGGGAAGATATAAAAGTAGAAGAAAATTGTCGAAGAGAAGTAAGGTTAGAAAAAGATAGCACTATTGAGACAGATTTTACATCAGACACGAAAAAAAATGCACCGGGTGACCCAATGAGACTGTTCCTCGGCCATATTCATCGTATGGCTTAGGGGTAAAAAAAATATTGGGTAAATCGGTTATGAAGAATCGCTAGAAAATATTTTCAAGTTCTAAAAATGACCACCAGAGGGCGTAACTGCCATCTTAAATTTTAAAATTGCATTTTCTTTAAATTCGCATAATGGGTAAACTAAACATTCTTTTTTCACATTTTTAAAGAGAACCAGTTTATCATTTTCGTAAAAACAAAAACTCAGTTATTTCAAAAACAAAGATGGTGTGAGGCGTTCAATTGTTTTTGCAGTAACCTGTTTTAACTTCTTAACGGTTTGACCGATTTTAACAAATTTGGTATGGTTGAAAAGAGCATTCCTTGGACAATGAGAATCAATATTTCACATTTCGTTTCAAGATGGCTGTATCCATCTCGTCTCCTCTAATTTCGATTTTATATTAATCAATTGTACTTATAATATGTGAGGACAAAAAGTTTTTAAATTTTTAATATTGTTATTGTTTCCCATGTCATATCATAAATTAGTAATTTTTCCTCATACAGATAACCAAAATGTACCCTTTTAAATTGTAACTTTTCAACAACCTTTACACGTTCTCTTAAATTTAAGCTTGATAATGACCTTCGGGTCGAAACTATAGTCACTGTCACCTAATGCCTTAATTTTAACCACCGAAAATAATAAAAAAAGTATGGGGAAGGTTTAGTGTCTTTTATCAATCCACTTATTTATTATTATGGATGTTTTTTGTAGATTAAGGACAATATCGATCATGTCATCCGATTTTGAAGTCGATTTGGTTTGTAACAGTATTATTAGTTATTAATTTGGTTTAAAGAATGACCTTCCTTTATGTTTATTTAATTGTACGTGTTAAAAAGATTAATTTTATTCTTTTGGAAAAAGTTTCTCTCCGGTCGTTGCGATAAGAGTTGTTATCGCTGCGTACCTTAATTAAATTTCGAGATAAGGACATGTTATTGCCGTTAAGAGAGGACAGGTGCGGTTTGAATTTTCGAAGACGCGCAGTTTTTTGTTAAAGGACAAGCGGAAAGTGAAGAAATGGAAATTGTTTTAAACACAAGAGGCGAACGTTACTCGTGGCTCTCTTAGTATTGAAAGTCAATTGTTGCTTTTTGCGGGGTGGGCGTTATTATTATAATATATCAAAACAGTCAGTTCGGCCGGTATCGAAGCTTTTTGTTAGATAGTCAATTCTGTCAGTCATAAAGTTTTGTAAAAGAAAATCTAGTCGAGTTAAGCTCAAACCCGTTAAAAGGAGTTTTCTTCGAAATTCCAAAGTATCTTCATTTGGATGATAAGGATTATTTTCACGTTAAGGTAATTAAGATTTTTTTAATTATTACCAACGATCGCTTGATGCGTGGTATTTGTTTTACTGGCCCTGAGGGCCATTCTTCCTTCCACCTTATTTGATTGTTCTGTGTCGAATAAATTTTGTTTTATCTATAAATAAGCTATTGTGTGTTTAATCGAGCCCAAATTACGACCCAGAAGAGTTCTCATGTTAAAGTTTTCTCAGAATTACGTTAGGTGTTACTTGGAAATGTGTTATGTATTTGTAATGACTTTTCAAAGCGGTTAGTACTGCTGAATTTTTCAAATTAATATCATTTACGTCAGTATCGAGATTTTCGCCGTGGCAGAAGCTGGACGTGCCATAAAAAATTATATTTTTTCCTTTAATGGTGTTGTTAAGTATCCGAGTTAAATTCCGCTAGCTGGACAGGTAGTTTTTGGGGGACTTAGTAGCCGTTTGCCATTGCACATAGCAATATATTTTATGGAAATTTGTTTCAGGTCAACATTTTCAGTTTTTAAAATGTGAAAACCTAATTTTTTCAATGAAAACCTCCTTTGTTGATGGAGTCTACGTATTTAATTATTGGGTGGTTTTGGTTTAACAGGCCAGTAAAATGTATTCTTCCAAGAAATAAGACACAAAAAAAGGTATACGTAAACGAGGGATATTGTTCACAAAGGTTGCTCATATCACCTTGTTACATTATACTAAAATCACTAACATTTTAATATTTTTTTTAAATAATTTGCATTTTTTTCTTAACGGGTTTGTTTCCTTTCAATCCACTGTCTACCGTTGAAACTAGAACAGAAGGGGTTTTTGCGCCATCTTGCATGTTATTCGCGGATCAATCAAGGTCAATTAAATTGATTCACATTTGCGAGGATGTTTTCGGGGTGACTATTTCTGGTAATTTTGAATAATTCCATGGAATTTAGACTTTGATTTGACCAATTAATTTAATTCGCGCTTTAATTTCGGGGTTTTGCCGATTTAATTGAATTATTTCTTTCAAATCAGCCTCTCATTACGATCAATTAATTAAATCTGTCACTTGATTTAAATAAAATTCTAAGAATCGTGCCAATTTGTGAGTGGGGCTAAGCGAAGGTATGTAGTTTTATTCGCGGATTTAATTTGTTGGGAATTTTGATTTGATCCATCAATTAATTAATTGTCGTCAACTGCGAATGCGGTATCAATGGCTCGTATTTCAAAATGGCGTCGCCTGGAGTGACGTCACAAGCTATCCATCTCTTATTATTGATCCGCTATCTTTATTGCACTCACTATTTAAAATTGGGAACCTACGCTGTAAATGGAACCGTCTAATATGAATTCCACAAATCATTGGGGATTTAAGAGTACATTTAGGTATTGCCATAAATTTTGGAAATACTCAAACCATTGAGTTTGTTTTTGACATATAAGGGGACATCAAGTTCACTCCAAATTTAAGGCACTTTTTTCCCCGTAAAGATGAAAATATTTAAACTGAAACTGACTCATGCATTGAGCCATTTTTACACATTTACAAAAACCTATATCCAGTAGTTTCCTAACAGAATCATCCCGTCTTTTGTACAACTATATATTTTTGTAGATATACTTACTAGAAACGTCCAAATAAAGCAAATGCCAAGTGCGAGTTCTGGTGAAAACCCCACTTCTAGTTTTCCTCTTAGCTAGCTGTAATAGTTGGGGAGATCAATGGCGCCACGTTAGGAATGCGGCTACATACAGCGTGGACAGTTTGTCTTGAACAGATATTTTTTTTAATATCACATTCTTAAAGCCTACACCTTTTTGAATATTAAAAAAAACGTAGAAAATAATGTATGGGGTCACTCGAAAACGAAAGTTAATACCAACAAATCAACAGTTAATGTAGAAGTTTTAAAACAACGAATTCGGCGGGAGAAACAGGATATCACTTCAGAGGCAAAAGGTTTGGTCAAGCATGAATTTGTTTGGAGACTGGGCTATTGTCAAACGACCAATGGGGAACAATTGGAACACTTGATTTTTTTACAATTTTTTCTTTAGTTTTTATTTGTAGTAATAGAAAATTTTTTATTTACATTGTGTTTTTTTAGCAGCTAAATTAAATACAGACGCACGCCACTGTTCATGGTTTTTAAATTCATAGATTTCTTGCAATTTTTTTAAACATTTGACACAATAAATTGCTTTGACAAATAACAAAAGATGAACGCAACTGTTTCCTTTGAGTTCTTCTGTTAAATTTGATTATGTAATATAGTAAGTTTATTATGATGCTATATCCAAAAAAGTGTACCATTTAATAATACGCAGTAAAAAAAGTGGTTGCTTATAAAAAGAATATACCGTCCTTGACCATGGAGAAGTACGCCACTGACGACAAATGTATAGTACGTAGATTCGTAAAAAACATTTTATAATACTGGATACCACAAAAAACTTCTTTGCAAAAATTGTAGTTTTGAAGATATACCTATTTAGTGTTCCAGACAAAATTTCCACCCTGTATATTACCGCTAAGGACAAAATCGTACCTACTGCCAGCGGAATTTGTTTCTCGTCGGGGCCCTGTAACGCTATAGCTTGAGTTCACAGTTTTTAGAAGTTTTAGATCACATTTCTCGTGGTAGCGTCTACAAGTACCCCAATAGACACCCCCGGCTAATATTAATAGCTTTATTACAAATCTGTAAAACTGGCTGGTTGTAGAGTTTAGAGGACATTTTCTTTAAATGAAAATGTTGTTAACTCAACGTCCGCTTAAAATTGACATGTGTCCTATACATTAATTTCAATTCAATCAATTGGAAAAGTGAATGGCCTTCTTCCTCCAGTGTTTAGCACAAGTTGGTTCAAAACAGAACCAAACCTCGAAATTGTTCCTCGCTCTAGAAGTTTGAATGAAAAAGTTGAGATACACGATCATATTACAAAGAAAAAACACATTGGAATTCACGTGTTCACGTTGATCGGCTTCTTCACACTTCAAAAAGAATTTATAATCCTGATTGACGCTAAACTGACGAGACACGTTTTCGTCTCGTTACCATTGCTTCGAGTACTTCGCGCGAAATTAAACGCAATATGGAAATGTGCGGTTTTCCGCCCGCCGCCGCCGAAAATTACATCGCGCCGAACTTTGATTTGGCATCGGACGTCTTTATAATCCCACTTCCTGCCCGAGTCGACAAGATAAGTGGCTTATCTTAAGTTACCGTGATTAATAACTTGTTTTAATATCATACTGTAATGTCTTTCTGTATTAAACCAGGCGTGTGTGAAGTGGATTCCCAGAGCCATCCGTTACAAAAGCGGTAACGGCGGCGGCGGCACCTAAAAATAAATCTGTACAGCATTTTTTTATCACCATTAATTAACGCCATTGTCGTATTACAAAGAATTTGACCACCTGCGTCTCGAAACTGCCTTGTTGTTTCTTGAGTTGCGGATAACTCAAAAGTTGATTGCAGATGTCGAAATGGCAATACGAAATTCTATTTCTCAAGATTCAAACCGGCTTTTTTCCAATCCGTTACCGTAAATTTTATTGGCCTCATTTCATGCACCTGTATATTTATATTGCCGATCATTAAGTCAAATATTTAAACCTGCAATCAAGACAATTTTTTCTTGGTTTGTCTACTATTCCTTTTACCCAATGGAATGTGTGAATAACCATTTGCGAATTATACAAATATCTGGGAAAGTTGCGGCCTTGGGGTATTGGGGATTATCTACAATGAAGATATGGCAGTTCCCGAAATCGGTTGAAATTATTTACAAACCTTAGGAAACCTTTTTGGAAATGTATCTCTACACGAGCTACGCCGTTTTCCAATTTGTCATTCTCTTTCCAAATATGAAAATCTTGGAAATTACTAACAAATTGAGGAAAAGTGCACTAGAAATATCTCAGGAATCTTTCTAGAAACATTCTTGGGCGAATTTTTCTCCAATCCCAAAGTAGATGCGCGTTATGCTTTTTCCTCAAGCGAGAAAAAAAAATCGCGAAGATTTTTATTATGAAGACCACAGAGCGTAGATTGCTTGCAGTGATTTTTGTTATCGGCTTATGCGATGGATCGGGTTATTGTTTGTTATATGTATATGTTATACTAATATTATAACCCTACATATTATGCTTATGTCTTAGTCAAAATGGCGAGCGCACGGGTTCTAACTACATTTGATGAAATTTTTTATATTTTAAGTATAGGTACGGTAAATTTTTTTTTAAATGTTTGCAATATATTAATGTTGTAACCTTTTGATAAATTCGTAACTATTTAATATATCTTACTATATTGCCATTATGCAAAAAATACTACAAATACAAAACCATAATACACAAAAATGCATATTTTTCGAGATATTTTTCGCCTGTGAGACCATGGTGTGAATTTGGGGGCGGTTACCATTACATAACAACCTTAGTAACTACATTCATTTTTGTACAAGGTGGTGGCACAATATTTCAAATATTAATGTAAAATCATGATTATAATCAATGATCATAATTAAGGTTTCAGTAGCTCTTTTTGCTTCCTTGTAATCACTAAAGACCCTAGAGCTACTCTGGGTTGTGAGAGGGATTTCACTTTCCCCCACTTCTTGTGTTCTTGGTTTAATCGATCCTCCAATCGACACACACATCCTCGAGCAACTCGTTTCACAACACAACGTAGGTCTTATCACTAGACAACCATATGCCATGGGGTTTCAGTTAGTTTTAGCAGGAGATTTGAGTTATGAGTTTCGCAACCGCTTCACGGCTCTTCGACTTCCAGAAACCTTACAATTGTTTTTTAAAACCTTCTTGGAAATCTTCTTACGAGTTCTGTAAAAAATATTCCTAGGGATCTGTTTAGATAGACTTTTCCTTTTTCATCACTTTAGGAAATATTGTTAGTTTATAATAATAATAATAATAATAATAATAATAATAATATGCGAATTTTTATTTTATTTTTTAATTTTTATTTTTCTTTAGAACCCTACATAACTTCACTAGACACAGACACAGGCACTAATCGTTACTTGATTTTAATCCGTGCGATTAGTTAACCAGGCTAGACCTGAGTTCTCACAAGAAACACCGACAATAATAATATATTTAATGTCCAACAGAAAGAACGTTTTCCAATTACAGGACAACAACAAATTAATATGTATAGATACACAATAATATAAACAAATAGAAAGGAAAATCTAAACTTATGAGAAAAATACAGTGTGTTCGAGTCCTATAAAATTTCCTTAGAGCCTCCTGGTTCGTTATTGGCAATATGATTAAAATCATCTTGAAAACCATTGCAAAATTCAAAAAATTTCTTTGGAAAGCCTTTTCGATATAGTTTTAGGATTTTAGGAATATCTCTCCTTATATGAAATAGAATGAAAAAAAAATATAAACCTAACTTGAAATTACCCTACAAATCGTGAAATACTTTTTATGAAGGTATTGCTACTATATTATTCTACAGCAAAATTCATCACACACAATGCAACTTAGGTAACATTTTTCTATACTTTTCACCATATCGTCAAACAGGGAAATGGTGAACAAAATAATATGTTACAGATTCTTTGATTCCAAACCAGCAGCGCCTATAACGTATTTTACAGGCACGCAGGGAGTAACAATGACGTACGTCAAAGAAATTGGGTTGTAAATCAAAACGAACATTTTTTCTAAATGAGCCGAGGGTCCAAAACGAGGTCCAAAATATTTAGTTAGTTACACATCAAAAAGTCCCAAATGTTCGATTCTTATATAATTTTTTGCTCAGAAACCGTAGAAAAATGGAACTAGCGGCTTTGCCTAGTTTTTTGAGTATTCTCCCGAGCCGCGATCTCATAGAAATTGAGGTCCTTAGGTTATTTAGCATCAAAATAATTAGCTTCCTAGCTCGAGCTAGGTGGATAAGCGAGACCAATTGGGATGTAGAGGTCATTTCTTTTGTAAGTTGCGGTAGACTTTGCGACTATCAGTTCTGTAAGCTTATAATCCAGGCTATATAAGATTTTTTGACAAGAAAAATTAGTTACCGGTTCAAACCGGGTTTTTCATGCTGGTGAAATGATTAAAAATTGGGGAAAAATAATTAAAACAGTTGAATTTTTCCGCGGGTGAAATCACGGGGGTTGAAAGGGGTGGAAACTGGTATTTCGCCATTTGTGGCAAAACTATTAAAGTTAGGCGAAAATGTTCAATATAAAAGTTCTAGAGAATAAAAAAATGAACAACTTTTATATCTGCATTATTTACAAATAACTTCCAATTTTCCTCGAAAAATCGAAAAAACCTTTTTTTTTCGATTTTTATTCGTATTTTTACGAAAAAAAGTCAAGGGGTTTGAAATTTGGAGTAAAGATAGCTTGTTTTATGATAAAAAAAGAGGGATTTTTTTTGGGCCCGTAAAGTTGAATCGTTTCCCAGATCTCACGATTTCTGAAAAAAACATCTCCTTTTTTATCATAAAACAAGCTGTTTTCTCCAAATTTCAACCCCCTATGACTTTTTTCGCAAAAATAAGAATAACAAACGAAAAAAAAGTTTTTCCGGTATTTCTAGGAAAATTGGAGGTTATGTGAAAATAGTGCAGATACAAAAGTTGCTCATTTTTTAAATCTATATAATTTTTACGTTGAACATTTTCGTCTAAAATTAATAGTTTTGCCACAATTTGCAAAACACCACTTTCCACCCCTTTCAACCCCCGGGATTTCACCTGCGGAATTATTCAGCTGTTTTAATTGTTTTCCCCAATTTCTAATCATTTCACCTGCCTGAAACCCCCCCGGTTTCGCACGGTAACTTCTTTTTTGAAAATAAATTATTTTAGAGCTATTTAGCCTGGACTATTATATTTGAATGTCATTTATATACAGGGTCTTCCATTTATCTTGAGTCAGTCGATTATTGCGGAAACTAGCAAACTTTTGTGAGAAAGGTTTTCTCCCTACAATTACCATTTTTTTGAAGACACTGCCAAAAGCGCGATTTTTGGTTTGAGCTTGGAAGCTGTACTGTCAAGAATTTGGCAAATTTAAATTTTACTATTTTTTTATTTATTTTTGAGTGGGACCCACTATACTATACCCACTATACATTTACAAATATCCATTGCCCGAACTCGGATTCGAACCAGAGACCCTTAGCACCACAGTTCAGCTTTAACTGAACTGCGCCACACGAACCGGCACGACGATCAATAAACTTTCCATTTGTTAATCATTGGTTGCGCATATGGTGGAATGGTGGAATTATTGAAAATGAAAATAACAATCTTGGACGTGCCTTGGTTCATCTTGTTTAGGTTCACAAATTCCGTCGAATTCCTTTAGCGGAAGTATTCCTTTCTTCTGGTTCCTTTGACACACTTGACTATTTCTACATCTTTCTACGATTTCTTGGGCTTATGCAACATCGCGGAAACTTCATCTTTCTCATAACTGTCCTTCCTCTCCTAGATTTTATCTGTTGCGTTCTACGACATAGTTGCATTTTGACTTTTTCCTGAGACATGGTGCAGTAGCGTGGAAACTCGACTGCGGTACTAAGGATCTCTGGTTTGAATCCGGGGATCGCGTCTACACTTTTTTAATAATGTACAAATGAATAGTCCCATGAAAATACTCTGGTGCGTCAGATAGTGTAAGTAACGGGTGTCCCAAAATTAACGCAAGATTTGAATTTGCCGCCATTTGTGTGGTGAAGTGTTGGCAACCCTGAAAAAAAAGCAATTTGACAGCTAACAGTATAGGGTTATTAAAAATGGAGCGTTACACGATAGAACAACGTGTCTTCATTATTAAAGAATATTTCAAAAATAGTGAAAGCTTGGCGGCTGCAGTTCGAAAATTTCATACAAAATATGGTCGGAACAGTGTTTTAACTTCGTCAACTGTGAAGAGATTAATTGAAAAATTCATGGAGACTGGATCCGTTGGAGACGCCAAACACACTGGTCGTCCAAAAACAAGCCGTTCGAATGTGAACACTATTCCGACCATATTTTGTATGAAATTTTCGAACTGCAGCCGCCAAGCTTTCACTATTTTTGAAATATTCTTTTATAATGAAGACACGTTGTTCTATCGTGTAACGCTCCATTTTTAATAACCCTATACTGTTAGCTGTCAAATTGCTTTTTTTTCAGGGTTGCCAACACTTCACCGCACAAATGGCGGCAAATTCAAATCTTGCGTTAATTTTGGGACACCCGTTATATGCCCCACCTGTAGCTGCTATTGGAGGTATGTTAATCTGCCGGTTTGCATGGTGGAGGAGACTGTACGGCAGGGTAGAGAAAGGGACGTCACGCCTAAATCCTCAGATTATTGAAAGACAAACTTTTCAACACGTAGTCAACCCACCTTAATTTAATCTGATGCACTCGAGTAAATCCCAAATCCTTTATTGGGCTCCCCCACTATAACCAACATACTATAAAATGGATTTGCGCATGTGCAGAACTAACTTTGTTATTTATGAATCGATTTTTATGAAATTGTATTACTATGTCCTTCTGATAAAAGCAATTAAAAACATGATGGTGACGGTGATGTTACAGATGCACCAATCGATGGTGGGTGAAAACATCAAAAACAAATAGGTATCTATTCTTCAAATGCCAATATTTTGAGAAAGGAATCTCGGAAGAATAAAGAATTTACAAGAAACCCCGTAATTTGGGGGGGGGGGTAGTAGTTTGTAGAAGAAGTTCTATTATACCAGAATCGTAAAATTGATCCTTTAATCAAACATTTTTTTCGTTCAAATTTGCACATTGTAACCTTTTATGGTTGCTTTTGCATGCTAATTGAATTACATTGTTTTAATTTTATCTTTCAAGTGCAAGCGTACCTATATGTTAACTTTAATTTGAAGCATAGTAGTAAGAAAACTTCAATGTAACATCAAAATTAATCGAAGTAAATAACCTCTAGACTTTTAAAAAGTGAATTCTGTATTCGTACATATATGTCTACAAAACCATATATAGGAATCTTTTCGGCGACGTATCTTCAACTGAGATGATGCTAATTTCGAGAGGCCCCGAATCCTACGCGATTAATGCGAAAACAAGACAAAACATAAAGGTTATTGTTATGCGCTTACTACCACACACGTAGTTTGTCACAGATCAATTGTGTACGCAAATTTGGGAAGGACCAAAACAACTGGCCTTTTATGCTAATTCTCCGTTCGTTGCATATGTTTTATTGAGAAATTTTTATGAATGAAACTTCAAGAAATTAACATTTTTTTCTAATGTAAGTTTGGCGTCTGGCTGACACACATTGAAAAAGAAACATTCTACTATTTTAACAGTTACAAAATACGGCATTAGTAAACATGAACGATTTGTTATAGGTATTTTATGTAAAAGTTGATTCTTATAAAGTGATGCCGACATATTTTACGGTCCAACTTGGAGTAATTATTAACTTGGCCCCGGGCGCCTCGTTTTCATTGATCTGCCCAAAAAAGGCGTCCTGATGGAATGATATAACAGGTTTAGCGCCCAAAATACAGCTGACACAAAATTTGTGTCGTTCGCGTCTTATTATTTAACAAATTAATCGCGAAGAAAACTATTTTGGTCAGCGACCTAAAAAAAGAATCATGTGAAATTTGAAGAATGCCCCATCATTACTCATAGTGGCCACAAAAAGGAATTTGGAGAAAATGTTGCATTATTCATACTGACATTTGAAATTAGCGATTCTACTGCACTCCCACAACGCTCATCTCATGGGGAAGAAGGCGTGCTAATCACACACGATTAATCGAGGCACTCACGTAGTACAGTTAGGCTTAAAAATCTCGAGATTTTTTAAGAGCCTGATATGGCATGTTAAGCGCCACCATTTCAAGTTCTAAACCAGATTTCCCAGAACGAGGATATCGGTACTTGATGAATGACACGACATTTTCAGGTACTTAGTGCAAGTGATTACTTCGTAACGGTGCGGATGAGAAACGTTACGGTTACACGAGATGCCACGAATTAAGATTGGATGCGTAATGATTACAGACCACCGTTCGCAAATCACTTTGCAAATATTCACGACTCGAATCGTATTTTTCACCGATATAATCAATCGAACTGTATTATTATTGTTGTTTGATAACAAGTTTATCCGACTGTGCGAGAGTTCATTAGAAAATAATTATATCGGGAGGAATTCCATTTTCTTATCTCTGTGTCTTGGCGATATTAATAACAGCTAATAAAGGATTGATTATAGAATATAATTATCGCAGCGGATGCAATACAAATTTATAAACAGTTTGAGGCTGATTAGTAAACAGTTGGTTGATATTTTGATCCTCTTGCCACTACGACTTGTAGGTGCGGTCTCGGGTCGTTCAAGTGGTTAGGAGAAAAAGTTACAAAAATAATATATTTCAAGGATCTGGAATTCTAGAAATGTTATAATAAATGCTGCACCGTGGGAGAGTAAAACACTTTCGATACTAAGATGATGAGGCAAGAAGTGCAATTTACGTGGGCGAGTTGTCGTCCAGTTACAGAGACGAAGCCAGTTGTTTAAGTTATGTCTCATTTTAATAGTTTGCAATGTGTCTTTGACAACCACAAGGTGCACATGTGAGGCTGTCATCAAACAACACAATTGGAAATTAGTGTTGTACTTGAACAGTCAAATTTATTTGGTTGCCTTGGGTTGGGGTTTGGCTAGAGGATTTTTTCCCTAATAAACCCAGACTTCCAAACAGATCATAATTGGTCTTTTTGGAAAGAGCTCACTTCGTGTAATCAGATTTTATATGTATAGTATTTTTAGTAAACGTGATGAGTGGAAGAGGGCGTGGTTTGACATTAACAGTGTAGGTTTTCCTGAAAAAAAAATCATTTTTCTATTTAACGATGAATCGTACGCCCTCTAGCGGCAAACCTAGAAACGAAAATGAAACGTTTTTTTTGTAAATTTATGTATGTATTACGCACCATTAGTTTTCTAATTTGTCCTATTCCATTCCGTAAAAATCTAATATGGCGCCCATAAGCCCGACGATCAACAATAAAAAATGGCTCGCGACCCGCTAAATAATAAATTTTTGATGCAACATACATTCAGATATACTATTTTTACACGGGCAAACCACATAAAAAGTTAGAGAGAAACTTCGATCGCAATAACGTGCGAGTTCTCCGTTCAATTTTTACGATCACCCAAGTTCAATCGCGGGGTTTTAAAAAAGACGAGAGTGCAGGGCTTGTAATTTGAATTTTTTATTCTTGTACACAACAACGATTCAAGTCATTTCTTCGAGAATTTGAGGTAAGTCAAGGGTTCTGACGTATCATCTCAAAGCGATCCAGTTTTAAATTTTTCTTGGAGGGAGCACCGTACTATTTGTAACCTAAATAAAAGCATCGAATCCAGCGGTATCTGTAACTAACTTTAGTATTTTTAATGACCGTTTGCACCGACAAATTTAAGCGTAGCTCAAAACCCATGGCAACGATTATTGAGACAAAAGTTGACATGGATTTTTTCTGCTTAAAATTTGTCGGTGCAAATGGCAATTAATTGCATAAGATAGGTCGCGGATGGTAATTTAGCATAATCATACTATCCTTAAAGACGCCGACCTGTGGCAATTAATTGTATGTAACAGATTTGTGTTACAATTATTTATTAAAGTGCATCCATACGAAAGAATTTGGTAATTTTTCTTTTTGTTTAACGATAGAGCGTGTATAGAAGTGCATTGGGGATAACAAGATAAGATAAGCGGAAAATGTTGTATTTTCTGAATTTATAGCACATGCACAATAAAACTCAATATAAAAATAACGAGGGTCTAATTTATACAGAGTGTCCCCTGGAGTGTCCCAACCCCAACCTCTAATACATTAACAAAAACTGCTCGAATGCTATCGAAGAAGAACCAAATTTAATGTCATTTTCATCCCCTTAAGAAGGTTGATCTCCCTCTCCTAACAAATACTCCTATACGTCATTTAAAAACGTATCCCATTCTGTAATTCTCTACTCAAATCTAACTCCATTTTTAGCGCATTTTTTAAGAATGAAAAAAAATGTGCTATTGTTTGCGTTTTGTACGTCCGTCCGGACCCACTTCTGCCGTTTCGAACTACTTCTATAGGAATGGTCCTAGAGTCCTGGATGTGTCAGTCAAATTTCGCTGTCTAAAAGGCCCCCCCCCCCCCACGAATTATTTCCTGAGATGCTGTTTTTGATAGTAAAACGTGCATAACTTTTAAATACGACAACCAATTGGTCTCAGATTTTGCATACGCATGTCTTTAGTGGTGCCAAGTTAAACTTTAAAGGGGGGGGGGGGGAGATTAACATATGTTCTACCCTTCATGGTATTCTAATGAAATTGGTTTGTACAAACTATAACTTTCCCGTGAAAGGTCACAACGAAAGAAATTAACCATAGCCCTCCTCCTCGACCTCTTATCGTGATCGGGTATATTCTCTTATATACCTCAAGAACGGATTCTCGGAAGAGGGTACTCCGAGGGGTACTCACAAATCTATTGATGTCAAAACAAATGCTATGTGCAGATGCACGACCCATCATTCAATTTCCCCTTCCAATACAAAGTTCGAGCATTTTTAGCTTCCTAGTTTTAATTTCTTGGGGAGTAGGAGTGCCATTTTTTTTGTATTATTGTATAGGTATCACCCGAGGTATCATCAATTTTTTTGAATATTTTTTTTCTTAATATATTTAACATCTCGTTTAACATTAAATAACTAATGGCGCCTGCCATCACTTACTCACCTACTACGAGAATTATTACTGTAGTTATTACCATTATGGAGAATGTTATTGTTTTTTAACGTTAACAACGAAGTTGCTCAATTTTCCGTCATCTGTCTGTCTGCCTGTTCCTTTTCGGCTGATGGGCCATCTAGAGATTTCGGGTTTTCGCTAATTGATAGCTGCTATGGTCTATATTTGCCCGTTACTCATCATTTACAGTTGCTACTCCTATCAAGGTTCTCTTATTATCAAAATTAAAAGTTTGTGCCGTCTGAATAACTACCGGCAATCCGTCATTCATTCATCGAGTTAATGTTACGAGTGATCAATATTTGTGTGTAAAAAGAAAGTGAAAGTTCAGAACCACTGTCCGTGATTGTGTGTTGACTTACGTGCACTTAATTTTTATCGCAAGCCTTGTTATGGCCAGATTATTTGGATTATAAAGAAAGAAAAACTGTAAGTAATTTAACATTTTTTTATATTTCTTTCACTATCGACCGTCTGAGTACGGGGTACTATGTAAAACTATGCTTTGTAAGGAATTTTACTTTAATCTACATTTTAGGAGTTTTAGAGTAAATTTTTTCATTGTCATTCAATTAATTGTGTGTTTATTCGAACCCATTGTGTGACCCAGATGTATGCTTCCCTCTGTTTTAGGAATTTTGCTTTAATCTTCATTTTATGTGTTTTAGAGTAATTTTTTTCATTGTCATTCAATTAATTGTGTGTTTATTCGAACCCATTGGGTCAGATTTACATTCTCGTATCCAAGATTTATTTCAGGTGATGATAAAAAAGATGTTGTAACAAATTATTTAGAATTTTCGGAAATTGGTCGATGCCACTGAGTCCCCCAATTTTTTTTTTAATGTAAATTAATATTGGGATTTTTCTTTGTAGCAGATGCCGCAAATGTATGCGGAGAGATTATAAATATTTTTAGTTTCAATTTTGATTTGTTTGAGCTAGCTGTACCTACAAGTGTTTTGTGGGTGATGTAGGTGACCGCATACCATTGCGCACATCAATATAAAATGGGGTAATATACGAAAAATAATATGCAATCTCATGTAAAATTCCATTATAAGTAACTCCTATACTTTGTGATTTTTTTTCGATATTTTGAAAAATAAGTCATCTTTGAAAAAATGAACATGACAACGGCGCAATTGAAAAATGCCCAATTCGTTTTTTCACAAATATCCTGATTCGTATCGAATTTTGCATTAGATTATGTTTTTATCTTTTTCCCTCGCTTTTTCCTCTTTTGCACGTTTTTTTCGGGTTGAATGGACGTTCTGGTTTTTCAAATTACTTAAACATGTAAATTTTTCTGTAAAGAAAAAATTCTGAATTCAGTGTTAGAGATGCATGTGCCGTTTGAAAAAGAACAATTTAGGGGGAAACTATCTCGGAAACTATGGACTTCGCTCTAAAACCATGCAATACAGATCAAGATACGAAGAATCGCATACGATTTTCAGTAGGGTTTTTTTTTACTCCGCTCGCATTCGAAAACCAGACTTTTGATCCGGCTCATATTCAATAGCACTGATCCTTGAATTCGTAGAAATCGATTGGCGAAGGTTAGACATCGCTGTCTGTTTTCGTTCTCGAGTTAGATGAGGAACAGATGGACAGACGGGCAGAGAAACAAAACCATCACATATGGGGATTTTTTCCTTCAAAAAATTCCCCTAAAAAGCTACACAGTAATCTAATGTAAAATTCGACCATAAAACGTTTCATCTTTGTCTTTTCTCTCTATTTTAGAAAATAATAGGGGGATATCTTGCGAAACAGAATTAAACCGTTTTTAATGGCTATCGAAATTGGGGCCCTATGCAGTATAGTAGGTATCCCGCAATTATCAACGCCAACTTGCCTAATATAGCCGAAGCCGAGGCCGAAGTAGAATAATAATAATACGCAAATGCGAGGATATCTCTCTACCTCGCGGTTCCCTTGTGGCCTTCGCTTAGAATGAGTCAACAGAGGACCTCTTTCAGTGGAGACGGATCGGATTCCGCGTTGGCCGGGACCTAACTATACCTATATAAAACGAAGATACCAAATCAATGTGGGCGCCATCAGCTCTGCTGAATCTGACGGAAGCTGGACCGTAGTAAGAAATCCGGCAACAACTCAGACTCCTAAAGGGACCATACATGCACAAATATTGTCACATCACAAGCGTCTAGCCCTAGTTTATTTACAGCCAGAACCAACAACCAAAATATGGCAGCACGAACATAAATATATAATCTAATAATCTAAATATCGACCCCAAATACCACAGTTAACAACTCTCCAAATGCAGCTACACATACATAGATTATCCCGAAAACGTTTACTAGCTCCCGACGGTTTTCTTTTCGTCCCAACGGATTTTCCGCTAAAGTACACCCCAAGATATAACAACGACACAAACAACATCAATATCGGAAAGAGGCTAACATTTTCAACAAGCGGATTAGTCAATTGAAGGTAGATGAACACGAATAATGTGCAATCTCTCCGGCCAAACGTGTCGCGTGATACGAATCCACGTATATTGATGAAATAGCAATCGATTAAATCCTCTTGAGCGGCATCAAGGCCATCTCCCAATTATTTTCCGCAAACCAAACCAAACGGTCGCCTCGTTTTTCATCGGTACGCATTTTGCAAACGTGTCCACTTACAATTACGGCGCCATCTAACGAAATTCGTGACCATTCGAGAACCAAGTAATGTAATAGGTAAGAGAGCAAGATGCACTTTTCTTGCATTAACACACCATTGCGTCATCATTGGTTTTATAATTTGAGAGAAGTCATTATTGAGAGCGCAACAAATTTTGGATGGTTCAACGAAATAAATCTCGAAATAAATTAAATAAGAACTGTCGTGATTATTTGCGAATTTCTGGGTATCACCGATGGATAGTCTCAACGTTGTTCATCTTCAAGGATATGCCGTGGATTTTCGAGGTTGTTTAAAGATGTCTGGTGGATCTCCATGGATTTACACGCTAATATGGTGAGTCGATACAATCATTATCGATATCATTCTCATTACTTCACTGTCAAATATCACTAAAAAATTGCCGAGAAAATAGCCAATAGAAACAAAGGTTTATTGTGCGTTACTAACCAACGAAACCATCCTGAGCTAGTGAACTTGATAATGAATATTGTATAAACCTTGGTATAAATCCATCATAAATGGATGTTTGGTGTAGAAAACTTTATCTGATGTGATTTCCCCTCGGATTTTCCCCTTGTAATTTACTAAAATGCTATAAGTAAAATTTTCAAAAAAATAATTAGCGGGGTTAGCGAAATTATTGAAAACAATAAATTACTGCATTTTGCATGTGCAAAAAGTCAATCCAAATACGCATCGGCGGTTTCCTAGGTAATTTTCGATTTTATCTACAAAAGTAAAATTGTTGTTTTCCAACCACCCTCGGTAAGCTAGGGCGAGTTTACGTTTTATAACTGCCGATTTCCGTTACAGACCCCTATTAAAGTCAAGCCCACCTGTTTTTCATTTATAACTGAGGAGCAAGCGTCAAAACATCTATCTCGGCGGAAGTTTGAAATCGGTTTTTAAGGAATATAAGGACACTTTCGGATCCTTTTAACCTTTAATTAGTGAAGGTAATAAAATTAACCCTCTCGCTGACTTAAATTGGAAACTTGGAGCATCACAAAAACAAGTCAAATTCCTCGTCAAATTCAATATCCATTCACACTAGCTTTGCAATACATCTACCTACTCACTTTTTAAAACCATCATTAATTCTTATTTCTCATTAAGTATTTATATTGCAAATTCATGTAAAAAAGAATTATTATCATTAGTTTGGTTACTCCTACGCATTATGATAAAATGGGTTAAGTTGCGTGTATGTTTATATTTCCACACGAATTTTTTTCGTCTTTTGTTAAGTTTTGGTATGCAATAACCTGAATTGACATGAATTTCCAATTGTATGCTCGTTTACACACTTTCTGTGGAGAATTATGAAACTATCGGTACAATTATGTAAACCGCAACTAACAATAATTTAAATATAGGGAAGCGACTGCACTATAGATATTGCAATTATTAAATAATTTTATCTCGCCAAATCTTTGCAATCTGCCATGTACCGAAATAAAAAGCATGAAATTCTTACGTGTGCAAACAATTAGATGCCTGTGTAAATAAAAATTCCATGCCAAAAACGTGTACATCACGATCCAGCATCTGTAATTGTTTATTATTTGTACTCGAATTGTTGTTATTACAATGATGGATCTCTCGTCTCGAGATTTGGCAATTGATAACCTACTCACAATAAAAAGTGTATGCCATTTCTGGTTTGATTAGATGCAATTATAAATTTTTTAAAGAAAACTAGTTAACGCCATAAAAAGACTGTAAAAGTGGTCGATGCATTTATTATTTATCAACTCCATATATGAGGAATAATTAAAAATAAACGCCACATTTTCGCGTTAATGTCCTCAGAAGAAAACGAAAAACACTTGCACACTTCCTCGTACGACACTCACACCTACTTACGACATAAAAATCGTGCGTTTATTGGGCCATACAGCGGAATGTCAGTTGAATAATTCATAGCAGTCAATTTTGAAAAATATCACTCGGTTCTGGGAACAAAAACTTTATTGGTAAATCACAAAGCAGGATCACCTTGCGGATTCATTTGCATATTTAACGATTAAATCGCATACCTACGTTGCAGACCCGCCGAAAAGTGGGCGAATTTTTATATCGGCTCAAAAACCGTAAGTAAATTGCGCGAGGAAATTAATTTATTGTTTTATTGCGAGTCCCGAAAAAAATCCGGACAGTTTATTCACTCTCGTATAATTAGCGTAGGAAAAGTCATTAAACTTGAAAAATACCGGTGCGAGGATTACAAAATTAAACAATTTAGAAAAAACTGGGATCAGAACATGATGTATTAATTATTTACAAATTTAATGCGACCTTGCTGCTTCAGTGAGTCGTAAAGCGAAAGCTTCCTATTTGTGGTATTTTTGGAACGGTGTTTTTTTGGATGGGTCGTTGTAAATTTAAATTGGTCACTTACGTACTGGGGAGTCAATCTACTTCCACTAAAAAATCCGTAATTTCCGTAACACAATCACAAGGTTCACAACAAAACACACCGCGCACAAGTCAAAAAGATAGCCCAATACAAAATTGGGTAAAAGCGACGTGCACTACGCTATACGCGTTGCGCGATATTAAACGTTGTCGGCACGTTTAACTTTAGTTGAGGTCGGTAGAAGTGATTGCTGTGAATGCACTCGACGAGACCGGCGACGTACAGCTTTGCCGTCTCCCCCACAAGCGAGATTTGCCGTTGTTTTGTTTGGCTGTGCGGTTGGTGAGATGGAAACCAGAGGGCTAACTACGGCAGATAAAGTGGAAAGGTAACTTGGGTCCTTCGCCACTTAACACGCCGCACACAACACACAAAAAAAGGGTCTCCCCAGAGAATTATAATCACCAAATGTGTAGGTGCGGCCTCCTGTCATAAATGTACAATTTTTCTAACTGCGAACGTCAGACAGTCGCAGACTCCGGCAGTGTCTCCTTAAAGTTGATTGCATTAGTTTTATCGAGATGAAATCGTAAAATTAGGAAATTTATGTCGAAAGTTTGGGATGAGATTTGTATCTAGCGAGTAGCGCGGAGTTTTGCAATATTCGACTGAAATTTACCCCAAACGGCAAGTTACAGTATTGCTGCAATGTTTAGTAATTGGGTCATTGTTCGACGATTAACATTTAAATTATCATCCCGTTCCATCAGCATGCTAGAAATGGAAGGAACTGAATATGAAATGAATTTACTTTCTTAGCAATTCTAGAATTGTAATATTGAAGGGTGCAAGTGGACAAAACGTTTTTGAGAAAAATTGCATTATGTCAGTACGTGGAAATTTATATCGTTTCAAGCCATTAAACCTTCTATGTAAAATATTTGTTTTGGTAATTTCTTTTAAATTAACACTTTTTGTCAACATTTTTTGCACAACCCCTTTCCACATTAGAATATTGCAAAATTAAATTAAACGCAGTCAAATGAACTTAAATTTTTAAAAATGTCTCAATAATGTTGTTACTAGTTATTGTAGACAAATTTTTGCACGTGGCGGTATTCACAACACTGTCAAAAAATGACATTTTCTCATTCTACATCTGGGAACTACGCAAGCTAAGGGTGGACTAAGTATTTGAATGTTGCGGCATAACATTAGGATATTAGTAAACTTGTAAAGTTATTAACGATCCTCGAGATCGTTTATAATTTTGTATTACTGTCTGTCTGTCCGTCTGTCTGTCTGTCCGTCGGTCTGTCTGTCTATCTGTCCGTATGTCTGTTCGTCTATTTGTCCAGCTGTATGTTAATAATAATAATAATAAATGTCTTTATTTGTCAGCAAAACAACCTTTAGTACAACTCGTAAAAAAAACAACGATAATACAAGAACAAATCACAAGGGGAGGTTCAGTAAAGCTGCTCTTCCACCTAACCCATGACGAACGTAACAACAAAATACGCAATAATTAATATAATTAGAAATAATACAAAAAAAAAACTAATGTGAAATAATAGTATACTTTCAAAATATTACTCTGAAAAGAAAACGCAACAAAAAGTCAAAAACCACTACTCAAAAGGATGCACATTAAACATTCTCACGACTGAAAAGCAAATTTTTATAAGTTTTTTTGAAATTAGGTAAAGAAAGTAGTTTACACCCAGGCGGTATCCTGTTATAAAATGAGGCAATTCGTCTGTCTGTCCGCGTGTCTGTCCGTCTATCTGTCCGTCCGTCTGTCTGGGCGTGTGTCTGTCGGTCTGTCTGTCTGCCTGTTCGTCCGTCTGTCTGTCTGTCCGTGTGCACGATAACTTTGTGTAGAAACGTCCGATCGCTTTGATACACGTGTTCTTTATGATATAAGAGAAATCGCTATTGTTTTTCGGCTACGTAGACTAACGGGCCAAAAAGTTATAGCCCAAAAACTGCCTAAACCTCCAAAACTTTTATAATTCTTGTTACAAAGAACATATGATGTCCGGTTTTCTGTGTAAATATTCCTTAAACCTCAGGTAGCTATGCAGATGAATAAAAAAAATTGCGCATGCAACCCAACTTTTGTATTTGCGCAATCCCAATTTTTTTTATTTGTTAAGATGGACCTTGGTTAAAAATAAAGCTAATGCCGAAGAATAAAATTTATTTTGCGCATGCGCAATATCAAATTTTTCATTTGTTAAGATATTTAAATGAAATATATGTACGCACCGCAATTAAAAGTAATACTAACGCCGAATCAAAATAGTTATAATTTCGCGCATTGAGACCGAAGGTACTTTGACGAGGCGAAGCCGAGTCAAAATATCAGTCAAATGCGCGAAATAACTTCGCGCTAGCGTTATATACAACATTTTTTCTACAACTGAACCGATTGTTAATTAAATTTGCTGTTTAAGTTCAACTTTGTCACGTGCGCGAAGTACTTTTTTTTACTGTTGACGATTTCGCGCACGTTGTCAAGAGCAACGTTAACTATTAATTAACCGTTTAAAAATCTAGTACTTCGTGTTTCGAAATTCGTCAGAAAAAGACAGGTTTTTTCGACAGTTGTAGAAAAAATTTAGTTTTCGCATGCGCAATCTTAAATTTCATTTGTTAAGATATTTAAATGAAATTTTGTATGTAGGCACCTTGAGTAAATGTAAAACTAATGCAGATTCAAAAAATTCGTTTTACAAGCTATGCTGATCTGGTGGGACAGAATCAACCCCTTAAGGTGTGTTGTAAAAATGATGTACGTGTGAAGATCTTGAGAATCGTTCGGCATTCAGCTGTATTGGATTTTTGTGGTGTGCGTTTATGTTTATAGAACTCCAGACTGTTTTAATATTAGAAATGGAGTCCGTCGAATTTCGTATCGTTTTTCCCGTTCCCGTACACCGTACACCTTTCCCGTTCCTGATGGAATTTTGGGAAGTGTTTTACTATACCAGAAACCTTCTGTAACGGATGTTACAAATGTACCTTTTCACCTACTTCTTCTAGTTAATTATATTGGGTGTGGTTCTTGTTGTATAATGATATTGATATGCCTTGGCTGCTCGTCGGTTAATAACCCTCTTCTGGCCACAAAGATAAGGAGTAAAAGATAAATAATAAGTCAATACTCTCTATTAAAATTTGAAATTTTATTAGTCGTATCAAAAACTATGAATTAAATACTAATTTGTACCCAAATTAGATGTTCATTGTTTAAACAATTTAAACATTATTTAAGCAAACAAATGGAACGTATAAATTAAAGACTAATTTGTACCCGCTTAGTTCCGCCGGAAAACCGATTCTAAGTTGGGGGTGGTAACTAGACATCAGGTTAGCACCTCCACTTTTTTCGATTGAAATTTTATTAGTCACATGAAAAACTATGAATTAAAGACTAATTTGTAACCAAATTATATTTTCATTGTTTAAACAATTTATACAGTGTTTCAACTTTTTTTTTTACTAAACATGGGCAATTCTCAAAATTAGTAAAATGAAATGGAACGTATAAATTACAGACTAATTTGTACCCATAAAATTAGAAAATTTGTACCTGCTTGGTTCCGCCAGAAAACAGATTCTAAGGTATCAAGCATTTGAAGGCCGCTTGGCATAAATTCAAAACATAGGCTATACAATGCAAAAAGATTCCAGCCCTTAGAAAAATTCTCCGGAATCTTCCATTGTCCCTTTGTAGGTACCTTCCGTCGACACCCCATTTTCTAGATGTTCACACTAAAAACCCGCCTCCGACACTCCGTTCTGCAGATATAGGCACTGAATGTTGAGTTTATGAGTATCCTCTTCTGACACTTTTCGAGATATTCGCTCTTAAAGATTTGACATCACTAATGGATATACTTTTCCAAACGTAGCAATCGCCCGTTGTGAGTACCCTCCTCCGACACTTCGCTCTAGAGATATTAGAACGAATCACATTAAGGAGTCGAGGACAGTGGTTGGTAGAAACTAATTCCTTTCGTTGAGACATTTCATTAGAATACCGTGATAGATAAAATAAATTTCTAACCTCCACTCCCTCTCCCCGTCACCTACTCATCTTAAAAAGGAGTCGCGGATGAAAGTTATAGTTTGTAGAAGTAATTCCTTTCGATGAAACTCACAATTTATAACATAACATGAGAGGAAGCTTAATCACTTCGACTCGAAAGTTCGAAACATAAATCGATTTGCGCAAACGCCGGGCTTTTTCGAAAGTTCTCGAACGCTTCTGAATGCTCCCGAATATTCTAGAATATTCTCGAACAAACACGCTATATTTCCCAAAAAAATGCGTCACATCCGCTTGTGTTACTCATTGCCGATGACTAATCTTTTATGGCCCCTCGATGTCTATCGGGATTTCTAGAATATTCCCTACAATACACATAAACAAAGATAATAAAAATGATAAAAACAACATTTAACACTAAACACATTAATCTCTTCATGATTGTAAGCTCATTTTTGTATTGGAAGATGAACTGGAACAGTACCTATAAACAGTTTTATGCCCCGCACTCGTGGCGATTTATTGGTAATAGATAGGCGATAAATTGGGCTGTGGAGATTCAGTCCTCTAGATTCATGTTTATCCGTTGTCTCATTTAATAAGTTACGAGGATTTTTTTGTTCGAAAATAAGAGTATATATAGACCGAGAGATAACGACAGATGTTGTGCGATGTTTTTTAATCGTTTGTCATCGCAATTTTCTCTTTACATAGCTAGAACTAGCGTATAAACGTACCTATCTCATACGTCTTTTTGTAATTTTTCACATTTTGACAACACCGCAGACAAGTTTATTAATAAACGGGTGCTATCAATTTTAAAGTAATATTGGAGAGAGAAAATAATAGGACGCTAGCAGATTGTTGAAAAATGTTTGATTGGCGGACGTTTGTCAATATGAAATATCAAATATGTATTCATTAATAATGTATTTATTTTTGATTTGCTTATTATATGCCAATTATATCTGTGATATGAGATATATAAAGCAGTCCATGGTGTCTTAGGGCTTAATGAAATGGCATAATTGGCTGTCATCTCATTATGCCCTCTGACGTGTAGTCAAATATATTGATAAGAGTTATAATGTAAACCTATTAAAAAAAGATACTTAAAAAACTATTCATATTCGGGAGGTCAATAGTCTACGTCGCTGAAAAACAATAGCGACTTTGATTACATTTTTAAGACCGTGAATCTTCAAATCGATCGGGCGTTTCTAAACAGTTATTGTTATTGTACACATGGACAGACACACAAACGGACAGATAAGCAGACAGCAGGTTATTTTATTACAATGACTCATTTAATTACCTCATTCCGAATATACATACCTACGTAAAGCAGTATTTATGATCCTATTCTATTTATATGTGAAATAAAATTGCATTTGTGATATATATTCGCTTTTGCTTACTATTACAATACCTAAATATAGCTTACGTATTTTTATCAATTTAAAATTCCTATACAAATTTCCGTGCATACGGAAGTCTGGTTACACTTGGCGGCCATACGTCCAACCACGCCACAAAGTTTCATCGCAATCGGATAAACGGTTCAGCTAGGCATAAGGGACACCCTAATATTATGAGAAATATTTCAATTTAGTGAAGCAAATCTTGGAGGGAGAGTATTTACGAAAAAGCACAAAATTGGTTTATTTCATTTGAATTTGTATTTCCGTAGTTATCTTTCCTTTAAGACTTTTTTATAATTGCGTACTATTTTTTGTTTGAATTTTATTGCTATTATAATTCATTTAATTTGCTGACTCGCGACGGTTGGAAAAGTGTAAGTTTTTTTATTCAGGCTGTCTGTCCGATTTGATTAGTTCTAGCCGTCGTTGGGTTAATAATTTTGTGCAGAAGCCAGGTACAAAAAGTGTTGTGTGAGTTTAAAGCGGTTTATCCGTTTTGTTGAAAAATCTATCAAGTTGAAAAAGTAAGCAATTAGTGCCCTTCTGTTAACGTTCTCTTGTTATTAAAAGTTGGAAGATTTGTACCGTCTGAACAGCCACCGTCATTTTATTAATCAAATTAATGCTGTTTATTAATCATGATTTATAAGTTAAATAAAAGTGAAGTTCAGAAACTGTGCGCCTTGTTTATCGCAAACCTTTGTACGACTAGATTACTAAGATTATTAAAAGAGAAAAAAAACTGTAGGCAATTTTAAGATTTTCTTATTGTATTTGTCGAACGCCTCCGTGGGGGGTAATTTGTCCCAACAAGCTTTGTAACCTTTTCTCTCTTTCAGGAATTTTACTTTTTAGCATGGAACTAATGTAAAAAAAAACAGAGAAATATAAAAAATAAACAGTCTGGGGCTACAAGGGCCAACGAATTCAGGTTCGGATTCGGAAGTAGAAGAAAGATGGTAAAATGAAATGAAAACATATGGCATAACCTAAAAAGGAACGTGTTAACCAAATAAGGAATAATATGAAAATATCTTTACGTCAAAAAAATATAGCAAACCCATGCACGTAAACACGTTTAAGATAAATATTTTAGACAATTTTAGCTTGATACCTCTGGATTTTCAACATGAGATTTCCACATCTTTCGCAAAATTGTCATTTCAACGATAAAAGCAAAAGTGATATTCCCCCTCCAGTTGTACCAACTATACTCCTAACACACTAATTCAGTCAGATACTCAAACTAAGGGTACGTTCAACGACACAACGGGACGTTACACACTATCTATAACATTCTCCATTGTGTCTTAAGTTCTAGAGCTATCCGTGTATTTGCGGTGTTTTTCTGTGGGCGTTTTAGTCAAGTTGGAAGTGATGGGAATGGCTATGTCAATCATGAAAATTGCCATTCCCAATTATATCTGTGTATGTCTATTACCCAAATAGCTTATTGCATTTTATCTATACGTGTAATGTCTGGTCTATTATTGGAAATAGTTTTGTCTCTGAGTAGTGCCCTATCCCAATATAATTCATGTGTGTGGTTTTGAAGTATTATCTGTTACAAAATCAGAACTGAAATGCCTGCTTGGAGTAATAGTTATGATTTTAAAATTATGTTACTTTATTGCAAAAATAACATATAAGAAGTGATAGTTTTTTTGGCTAGTCGGTGTTTGATAGCCGAGGGACGAACCATAAGAAGTCAGGGTTCATAGATGCGCCCAAACTTTGGTAAAAAATAAGTGAGCATTAAGCAGTACGAGTATAACTAATAATACAAACGCGTTTCGATTGCAAAGCAATTGTAGGTTACGTTAAACCGTTGAAAAAAAAAGAATATAACTCTTCAATTATGTAAACATCATAAACATTGCACCCATTTAACAAAATAAATTTTGTCCCATTGAAATAAGAAACTTTCATTTAAATTTTAACTCAGTTATATTTATTATACATAATTAATTGTTTTTTGAAATTGGGCGGGTTTCAGTTTTCTTAAAACAGTTTCATCGTGTGCCAATTTTCAAATTCTCTTTAAACATGGCGCAAAGCTGCAAAATTTTACCTTTTTAACCTAATCGCAAAGTCTTCGGTTTTTTCTAATACCTTTTTCCCTTGTATGATAACTATTATATGTATGCCAAGGTGGCGCACCTTGGTGTACGCATTTGTACAGAGTATTCCGCAACTTGACCGATAAACTTATAGCGCATATTTCGGGGGTCATTCGATAAAAAAAATATTGCGACCTATAGGTGAAGTCCTCTTTGTTTCGGAGGTATCGAAGGAATTAAATATAAAGAATAAATGAGTTAACCTTGACGAATTGATGTGTGATTGACAGATGACTGTTGATTCAGAATTAACTACGATATTAAACACGTCAATCAACTGGTACGGTTATTTATTTATTACGTTAATAATCAAAGGTAACTGAATTACAATTTTCTAATTCCGTCGATCTCTCCGAAACAATAAAAAACTTTTTACCGTAGTGATTCCCGAGATAGGTCAGTATGACTCACACCAAAATACAAAATAGTGAATTGAATGTCACGCAGAGCTTCAGGGCTAACATCTAAATAGGATTGTCGCCCCACTCACTATTTGTCACTAAAAATGACTTCAAGGCCACAAAAACTAGATTAACAAACAAAATTTAATTCCATTTGTTTTCACAAACAACACACATGGCTTGCCCAAATTACAAGGGACTCTAAATTTACATGATTCGTAAACACACGTGACAAAAATTAAAAGCAAATGCAATTGCCTAACTTTCCCTAAGACTATACCTAAATTAAATCAACCCACAGCAAATTAAATGATTAAACCCCACAGACATCATATTTACTTTTACTTCTGTTATGCGGAATTCATTTTGTTAAATTCAGACCGTATCTTGTTAATTGTTGGTTCTAAACGTCCACTTATTTAAATACAAACAGAATTGGCAAAACTACAACGCCGTACATAACTCTAACGGTGACAGAAATTTTACTTTTTCACTGTTTTCCTACGATCCCAAATATTGATGTCGCGCTGACATATTACACGGTGTAATAAGCGAATATGTAAAAAAAGAAGACCAATCAAAACAAGCAAAGACATCAAATGTATCGCTTGGGGAATTCGTCAAAATCATCTGAGAATATTTGAATATATTATGCTCGTTTCTCCAAAAACTGGTTGTATTTTCTATGTTGTGTATTCTCCATGCCGGAATACTTCAAAGTCGGGCGATTTTTGTTGTCGTGACAAGTATTGGAGCCGATTTTTTATTTTCTAATCTAAGTTGATGCACATAATATTTTTAAGGGCTGGCAACCGAGCGGTTTTTTAGAAGGAGGAAGCTATTTGCGCCGCCTAGAGAGCACCAACGCTGGCTACATTACGGACATCTCGGTTTGAGCTTTCGTCGAGAGAGCATCGTGTAGTTGTTTTTTATGTTATTGATGCATTTCTTTATAATTTATTTGTGGTCTGTACACATTTTACGTTTTCTTAAATAATTTTCGATCCTTGTTTTTGAAATTGACATGATTTAACCTCAATACGGAATCACATGTATGAAAAATGCGTTAACTTTTATTGTTTGAAATCGATTTCATTTTTGGTGTAAATGTTTGCTCAATTTATAGTTATGTTTTCGTTACATAGTCTGGACCCGAAGTTTAAATTCATATATTTTACAATGATTTGTTGGTGTGCTTGTAAAATGTTTGGACTCCCATATGAGGTGTCTATCGCTATATTATTGAAATTCGCCTTCCAAATATGTACGATTGAAATAAATTTTCTCTTGTTATATGAATGCTCATTAAGGTACTTGCCAACAAGCGAAAATAGACATAAAAAAAAACCGTGTGGGTTTGTTATCCGACTGCAAATACGCTACAAAAATGAATAGAAAACGAAACTTTCCATTTTTATGACATTCATTTGAAAATGGTAACAACACGTCCGATAAATCTACAATAAAAACGCGCACAGCCAGTCCGGTTAGTACCTTAAGGTACTGAGTTTATTACCATAAATTTCTCAATAAGGAGATAACATAATATTAATTCAAACGTTATTATGCCGGTCTCCTTCAGTTACATATTGAAATTATGCAGATTATATCAAAACTGGACTCGACTACCGATCGAAAGATAAATGACCACAATTTCCCTTTGGTCATTACATTTTTGTGTCAGGAAACGAGAGTAGGACTATTCGGATAAGGAGACGATGATAAATTTACTCATCATTATTTATGTTACTTAAAATTTAATCATTCAAAAAGGGGCATACTACTTGATTGATTAATTCTAATCGTACGCATATCGTTCGCCCTAATTGCTCGTATTTGTTCCGCATTTTTATTAGAAGAAAGTACACCAAGAAGGCCGTCTAAATCAATTTGACGAAATCGTCTCAATTTCTTCGGCAGGTATCATTATTTATCGAGAAGTTTTGTAATTCCATTGCCCGGAGAGAGTATAATCCAATTGCACGTAATTTAATTTAGACAATTGTAACAATATTACGAGGCCCATTCCGAGTAGTATGTATCATAATAACACGTGTTACTCTTTTTGTTTATTTAATAATGATAGGTTAAGTTCAATGAAATCGGTTTATATTGCGTTGTAAATATGGTTAACGAGTGGCCATTGATTATTATGAATTATACCGTAAATATGATGGTTGTGGGCATTTTTCTAAAAGATCATAATTAATTATTTCGTTATTATGAAAGCGATTCGCTTAATTATTTTGTATCGTGCAATATGTAGAGGTAAGGCTATGTACGATGACCTTAAACTTGCTTATTTACAGTCAATTACATTTTCAACCTAATAACATACATTTAAACATTTGGTTTTAGCTTTGAAGGTATAAAAATTTAATACAGAATTCATGCCCAGCGTAGTCCAACCCAACTCCACACCCCTTTTGACACTTGAGAATTATACATTTGCAGGAGGTGGCAGCTTGATCTAGAAATTTTGGGAATCTGAGGTCTGGCTACCGTGATAAGTGAAATTTATAACATTCCCAAAATGCGAAGAGAAAAGGCTGGAAAATCAGTATAGTCTAACTAACTAGTATCAAAGTGCTCAAAAATTAGAACTTCCTTAATTAATTTTTCCCCTTCCGGTCATGATACAAATCTGAAACTAGTCTGAAAATTCGGGCTATTTAAGCGCGCTTCAAATGACATCAAACACGACCCATTTTGATAACGTTTGCTGCAACACAATTAATGATATTCACTTAATTGGCTGGATTAAAATTTCCAAATTCGGTAGTCTACAGTAAATCTGGCACGAAAAAGTGTCGTTTTTGGAAAAAAATACCTTATAACTTTTTTTGCATAAATCGTTAAAGTTACCTTAGAAAAGCTTAACTCCATACATCCGGGATGGTACCGTGGGGCAATTTTGGGAAAACTCAAAAAGTTTTTGGATTCGATTTATCTTGAAAACGGTGAGTTTTTGAAAAAATTTCATTGAACAAAAAATGTTGTGGACATTATTGTATACAACTTTTGTCATTGAGCGGATGCTCTAACGTGAAAAATGAATGAAATAGATGGCGCCAAAGTTACCAAAAAACGGTTTTTTTTCGTGTAGTTAATAAAAAGTGACGCCGCTTTTCCTTCCCTAATTCATTTCATTTACAAAAAAAACAACGAACAACTTGTCAACAATTTATCAGATTAATTTATTTTAAGATTAAAACTATCGTATAACTTTCCTATTAGCTTGTGCTTGTCTTACTTTCACCCTTTTAGCCGTAGCTTTCTCGACCACCAGAGGGTTATTTTCAAATTGTTGGGCACAGCTCCCTAGCAGGGTAGCAAAAGTTAGTGGCGCTTAAAATTTCATCCCGCACAGCGTATCCTAGTCTCTCCGTGGTTAGAGCTAGTACTGGTAGTGTTAATCGTCCCCTTTACTTTTACATCCTTGACCACGGTACAGCATAAAGAATGATAGACTCCTCGAAGAAACCATAGATCAAACAGCTCAAAAAATGAAAATAGGCATTCCTCATTAACTACCGCAACTCCAGAACCAGCGGAAATCATTTTCCTTTAAAGTTTTGCGTTGTAGCTTTCCGCGTAATTTAGTCATTGCGTAGTTATTTATTTTGCGTAAAAGTTTTTTTAATTGTTATTTAAAACAATTTGTGTTAAGAGCTGAGAGGTTCCACTCTGTATATACAACTTACGACGATACATACATTTTTGAGAGTTGGCAACCATGCAATTTCTAGGTGGGAAAAAGCTGCCTGCGCTATCTAGAAAGCACAAACAGGGGTCACGTTTGGCATCTTGTCTTGAACGCGGCGCTCCATAAATGTTTGTTGTTATTTTGTATTATTTAATGCAGGCAGTAATTTTGGATTTCTTTATATCGTATTTGTGTTTTGTATGCCACATTTTATATTTTTTGTGAGTTTGAATTTTTGTTTTTGAAATTTACTTGGTTTAAGCGCAATGCACAATCACATATGTGATATCGTTATGCTATTGTTTGTAACTGTTTACCTTTTTGGTGTAATACTTGCTTAATTTATGTTTATTGATGTTGATTACTTGGTCTTCTCCCTGAAGGTAACATTCATATAAGTTTTGATCATTTTATTTTAATATGTGGAAATTACCGATTCGTTTGATGTATGTACTGACTTGTTGTTTGTTACTAACATTTTTCTCCGTGGATGAAGCAGTCACGTGGGTGGTAAAAACTGTAGTCAAAATTGAGCTACGCCACCTAATTCCGTGATGACATTCGACATTCACCTGTAGGCTCGAAACCCCGAAACCAGGGGCGGGTATCTTGCAGAAGCGGGATTGCGCTAATCAAAGCTCTTCAGTTTAGAATCTATGTGCGATAAATGAGTGGCGATTCAATAATTTCCACATATCTTGTTTTTAGTTAAATTTGCCTACAAGGCTATGTAAATTTCCATCTTGCTTTTAACAAAAGGACTTTATTGCGCCAAAGATGAGTCACATCCTGTGTATTTCACCCTTTCTTAGAAT
Source organism: Photinus pyralis (assembly GCF_008802855.1). Lineage (NCBI taxonomy): Eukaryota > Metazoa > Arthropoda > Insecta > Coleoptera > Lampyridae > Photinus > Photinus pyralis. The sequence continues at coordinate 26,495,464 of NW_022170663.1, forward strand.
CTTGGTACCTGCTTACCTGACCCATTTTTCCCAAAACTTGTCTTTAACCTACCTATATGTTACCTCTTGAAGTCTACATGCTACTTTTTGTGATGTTATAATTTTATGTTACGCATTCACAATATCATTACAAACAATTAATTTTACTACACAATTTAATATTAATTTGACGGCCGTTTTTTTTTATTGGTAAGTTCTTTTTTTCCAGCCTATTTCTATTTTGATTCGGTGAACTACCATTTTCAATTTTTGCAATGCAATTTATTTCGACTTAAATTTCCGAGCTTTTATAATCAATAATAACTGCGATCATTATTAAACAAACTTTTCACAATTTCAGTGTTTTATTTTACGTTCCTTCCCTACTGTGCTTCAGGTCAAAGCGTTGTTTACAACTAACGTAAGGGGATCCTGCCTTAGATGTTTTATCACGTGCTACATTTCAAATTTAAGCGGGATCTTGTTTAATTTTGGAGGGAATCTTCTTTCGGGTGGCCATTTTTTTAAACGTTGCCGAGTTGATTTTATTTCCGTGTTCTTGTAGTGTGAAGTTCGCGTAGAACCTGGAACTACAGAGCTAAAGTTGATGTTCATTTAAACTACGAAGGAGTGTAGCGTAACTGTATCTTGCCAGGTATTACTATTGGTACGAAGTACGCATTTTCTTTATTAGAGACGTTACACAATTTTTATATGAAATTCTTTATTTAATCACGAATAAATAAATGTTTCAGTGGAATTCTTCTTGCACAATATTGCGAAAATCCAAAATTCAGGGTTTCCACTTACAAATATCGTTGTTACCAGCAAAATCAGCTAGGTGATCAAGAAGCAATGAATAAATCTAAAGTAAGAAGTAAGAAGGAGCCTAAAATGGATATTCAAAATAACAAGGTAATGCGTAATTGATAGCATACCGTAAACGGCCTTAAACTTGTAAGATAAATCCGCAAAAATGCGTCAGCGAAGCTTGGAAGTAAGATAATAAGAGAGAATCTTCACTAATCTTAATACAACACCACTATATCCCATTAAATGGTAGACAAAAACTGTTAGGTAACTTAATGGTGTGTAACTGCTTACAAAGTAAGAATCGAATACGAGTTTCCGACGAAGACTGCGCGCACCGACAAGAAATCTACTACGGGAAGATCATAAAAGCGATTTTGTCATTTCTGTTAACGCATTTAAACGTAAAATGGGCATTTTGGACTTTCTGGAAATAATTGATCTTTTTCAGTTGTGTAGAATCTCGATGCTTGATAATGTTGACTTTTTTTCGGCCATTACTTTCTTTGTGGTTATTACTTCTATGAAGCACGCATTTTCTCTTTCTAATACGTTGTACGTTATCAGCAGATTGCAAAGAAACCTACGTATACTTTTTGATATACGTACATATGTGCTGCAATCTTGTTATTGTCTTTACATTAATTTTTGTCGCTATCTTATCTGCTTATTGCCGCAAATAAAATGTTATGGTGTGTATCAGGTTCAAATCTGATATAGGTATAATCAAAATTCTGAATACACGTCCAATTTAAATTTTGCCGGGAAAAGGTAACCATAATAATGGTAAACGCTTTATGAGTGTTTTCTCATTACTAAAAAATACCCACCTTTGAATATGGATTGTCCGTATTATTAATGATCCTCGAAATCGTTTAGGTGTCTGTCTGTTTCTCCGTCTGTCTATCCACGTGCACCATAACTTTCTTCAGAAACGCCCAAGCGCTTTGAAAATTGAGACGTATGTTCTTAAGGTAGGGTCGCCATTGTTATGCAGACTATCGAGTCAAAACGTTACAGTCCAAAAACGATTTTCAGTTGTTTAGGATATTTGTGAATTTAAAATATGCTTACTGAGAAGGGTTGTTAATATAGAAGAACTTAACTCTTCTATTCATTGCCATTTAGGTACTTTGATAGGGTAACATCTGCTGAAATTAAGTTTTGGTGGTATGTTTTACCATCAAGTTTTGCGAAAAAGATAATAGACATTTAAATAGACGCTCGTGTTTTGGATGTGGATTTAATCAAAAAACTTCAAGATATACTTAAAGTTAGAAATAAATCACAAGTGAGGGCGATAAGAAAAGTAATAATTTAAATATATCATTGATAAATGGTGAAAAAAGAATAAGGGAAGTAGTTGTTGGTGACACTTTTGGGTTATCGGGCATTTAATGTTGTTCACTGATTAGAAAAATGGTAAAGTAAAGTAGATCGGTCACTACATCAATCTTCTGCTTGCATTCTGTCAACGTGGTTAATATAATGTACAGCGTGGCTCACCATTGCAATCTCCGTAACGGTGGGAGATACAGTTAAAGGACAAAGTTTCCCTCTGTTGTGACTAAAAACAGTCATTTCAAATTTTTTTAAAATCTTTGAAAATTATCAGAGATCCCAATGGTGAGCCACCCTGTATATAGGTCGCCCGCTACAAAAGCAAGTTACATGCTTGAAGTAACTTCTCACCACTTACGACTTCTTTGGTTGCATCGGTTCGTTTGCGTCCATCAACCTTATCGGCACTCATGAGAATTCTTCGGCTTCCTCGCTATTTTACGTTCCCGCGCTTTCCTCGCCTTTCTTCCCCACATTGGGGCTTCTCGGTTTCTTTAGTCTCTAATTTTTTTAGGTTTTCCGGTTTTACCGGCTTCTTTTGCACTTACTTATTCTTTAGTCTTCTTTCTTTGACATCTTTTGCCATTACTACATCTTCGGCTTCTTCGATTTCTTCACCTCCTTCGACTATTGTAACACCCTTCACCTTCCTCCTGTTAATAAAATTACTTCCGCGGCTTCCCCTACGTTCTTGTGATATCCTCTAACTTAAAAAAGGTTTCTCCCAGTAAGGTAAAGTAAACCGTGCATAACTTTTACATGCGGTACGCAATTAGTTCCAGATCTTGCATACGCATGCCTCTTGTAGTGGTGCTAAACACATTTTTTTCAAAATGGGGCAGGGGGCGGTTAACCTTCATGGTATTTTATTGAAAAGTCGAAGGAAAGGAATTAATTGCTACCAACCACAGTCCTCCTCCTCGACTCCTTATCATGGTACATTATAAGTCCTCATATCTCAAGAGCGGAGTGTTAGAGGGGTACTCGCAAAAGGCGTTTGGAAATCTTGCACGAAATATACCCATTTTTATTGTCAAACTTCTAAGAGCAAATATCTCGAAAACGGTTTGTCAAAGGGGAGTAGGTACCCACAAAGGCAAAATGAATCGTCTGGAGAAGATATACCTCTTAACCAAGAGGTATAACCAGGTCGCAATGAATATATCGATCCCGAAGTATCGAAAGAGGGTACGTCTGAACGAGAGACGCCTGCTGGTGACATCAAAACCTATAGAACTGGCTGTCGGCGGAGCGTACTTTCAAAGGGCCATTGGAACGTCTAGACGAGACATATCTGCCGGTGATGTGAAAACTTAAGAGTGAATATCTCGAAAATGGAGTGTCGTACTGATCCGTTCTTAATAAAATAAGATCGGTATAAGAACGCTATGTAAATTTTAACATAATGTAAGTGATCTAAATTCATATTTCTAAACGAGAGTTTCCTAAATATTAATATGGGTCACCTCATAAGCGGACGATATTTAATTGACATAGTTTCGAAGCTATACATTTCCTTAACGCGTCACATAAAGAAAACTAACTTGAATGCGTGACTGATTGTAAAACAGAAATGGTTGGGTTCCTTCACGTTTCACATAGTTTCCAGCAACTAATACATAAAAACCGAATGGATATTTAACTTGTAAAGAAAGCGTTCGGAGAGTAGTCAAGCATATCCCTTGACGGGGGAAAGATGTATAAATGTGCAATTTATTTAATAAAAGAAAAGATACAATGTGGTCGTTTGATCAAATGTACACAATGGGTAAATTAAATCGTAAAAGTGAAATGTGGCATATATTCATACATTTGTTAATTACATATATTCAGATCGAATATCCATCATACCAATATCTTTTGATTTATATTGAATAATTGAATTGAATAATTATTACTTTTGTTTATGTCACAAAACTTAGTGGTCTAATTGCCTCCAAATGGGTGCGAATTTGCCGCCGGCGCCGTTGGGGGCGATTCCGTGCCCAATCGGTCCCGAGTACTGCCATTTATGCGTTCGATCGTAAGTAGATCGAAAATTAAGGGACTTAGTCAACGAAAAAGAAGTGCGTATACTCACCAACTACTGGGTATCCAAAGTTGGTCATTTCTATAATGTTATTTAAGCAATACACCTAAACAACTCTATGATGTCTTTAATTTACCTTGTCTCTGTGCTACTTCAAACAAAAGAACTGGCAGGCGACTTTTTTCGGATTTCCTGGCCTGCCCTTTTTCGGTGGTAGCTTCAGGCTCTTTTATTCATTTGATTCATTTAGCTTGTGTAGGATTTTTGCTTTTTCCGTCGCAGCTATCCCCAACATAAAGAATCTTCATAGCAAATCTTCCGTACGAATCAAGTTTCTGAGACTTTGTGGTCATACAGCACACTTTTGACAAAGTGTTGAAATATGTTTTTGTTAGTAGAATTTTATCTCCCTCCAATTCTTTAATTTGCCTTTAATTTAATGAATCCCTAGTGAATGTCGTTGTCAATTGTGCATCGCATTCATAATCAAATTTACCGCGGAAATCGATAAAATCTCTGAAGACTGTTAACCGAGCTGTTAACTATCCAACGAATTAATTAAGATGTTATTGCAATTTACCACGATTAATTAACTCGGCAACTTCCCATTGTTTAACATTCTTACATTTCATTGGTTAATTCATTTTCATTTTTATTACTTTACAATGGACCGCCGACTTAATTTCTAGGATCACTTTGATATTTTAAAGAAAGTGCTATGTTTTGATTCGTTCCGGAATAATGTCTATCAATTTCTTAATTATCTTTTCTAGTGTTTATTTTCAGTAGCCAAAGTTATCTCTCTCAAGCTCCTATTTCTGGAATTAATCATATCGCTTAAGTAATTATAACCTACTATAATAATGGGGAAATTGAAACCGTTACGACTTAAACGCAAACAAAACCATACTCATCTCAATCAACGTAATTGAAACATCCCGATCTAGGTGTTTTGCGAGAAACGACAATAAACTTGCATTTATTCATCTCCATAACCCATTTAAACGCGCGCAATGGGTAAGGTTGTGGTATCATTTATTATCGATAATCATTGACATTTAATGCGGGTACACGGCATTGTTCCTTATTGGTTAGTCACGCATTTAACGTTGCCTAGAAAAATTAGAAATTGATTAATTAGATTGTCTTAAATATGATACCTTCCGGTTTCGATTTTTCAAACGAATTAACGTACAGCTTCCAGGTTTAATTTATGTGGATGCTTTCGAGTTTTTGGGGGTTGTTTAACGTTTAATTAACAACTGTTGTTCAGTTTGTTAACGTGGAAGATTCCAGTTAGTGGCATTGATCGGTAAAGAACAGGGGGTGTTGAGGGAGAAAGTGTTCCGAGGACAATGGGTAAATTGAGTTGGGGTGAGCATAATGTATACACTCCGGTGTTCTGATGATAGTGTCCATGCGCTTGTCTTGAAGAGATATGCCAGACTTTGTAAAGGTACATTTAATCCGTAAACGTATAGCTCCCAGTGAAGTAATAATTCTCAATTTTCGGTGCGCAGCAATTTAATTACCTTTGATCATTAGTGCAGGCACGGTTGTAGAAGGTGAAAGTTGAATTATGTGCCCTTCATGAATGAAAACAACTTTTTCCGAATATAATTTGTACGCGAAGATACAGTACAGTCGTTAGAAATATAGTCCTCAGGGTGAGATCGTGAATTACAACGACTGGCAAACGACGATGGTAGGAATAGATGGCTTGTGGTAACTGCAAAAGTAATCCAATAAACCCTAGACCAATTGATATGACGGAGTGTGGGGTCTGTACATTTAGCCATATTTATCCTTGTATTCTGCTTGTAAGGGATGAAAATGATACCTAAAACATTGTTCATCACCGTTTATTATTTCTATCTGCAGTGAGGGGTAGAAAAAGTCGACAGATCGCTGTTGCCTACCATGGTGCTTTGTGAGTCCTGCAACAGGCATGGATTTGGTTGTGTCACCTTCCCTTTTCCAGACGAAGACTAGGATTTTGCTTTTTTTTCGTGCAGCGACCTTTCTTTATTCCTACATTGAAACGTTTGTTAAGTGTACCCTTACTTTGAGTAACTGGCTGAATGTGCTTTAAAGTGTTAGGACTTAGGAGTGTAGTTGGTACAGCTGGGAATATCATATTTGCTTTTGTCATTGAAGTTCGTACTTTGCGAAAGATCTCATGTTAAAAATCCAGAGGCATCAATCTAAAACTGGCTAAATTGTATATATAAACGTATTTACGTGAATGGCATATTGTTACATCTTTTCGAGGTAATGTTATTTTCATAGAATTCCTTATTTGGTCAACACCTTTCTTTTTAGATTATGCCAAATGTTTTGATTCAATTACTTATCTTTCTTTTACCTTACCTATACCGCAATCTGACATTTATTAATGGGGTACGGAAGTTTGTATTAATATTGTATTTTAATCTGATATTAGTATGGTAGTTTTTTTGGGTGTATCTTTTGTGTCCTATTGTCATATCGATGAAGTACTGCTCTCTTATCGAATGCTAAAACTAGTTCACCGACCTATGGGTTCAGTTTTGTAATAATTAATGATTAATTTTTCCCCTAGTTCGCTCTTGTTGCTGGATTTAATGCTTTTGTTGAACTATCGTTTCCGAGGAGTACTTCTTGGGTCATTGTTTTTGGAACGTTGATGGGGCGTTCCTGAGACAAAATGGCATTACCCGGAATGATAGCAGGCACCGTCTAGAGTGGTAAAGGTGGTGAGTGGACGTGATTCCCGAGAGAGCGGCAATGTGGAATTCTCGGCGCATGTTGCGGCATGTAGGCGGCAGTAGTCGACGTGGTGTCTCTTCTTCTTTTTGACCACGGACATGCGTAGCTGAAGATGCCGTGGTTGACACTATGGCTGGTAGGTTGGTTGTAGGTGCGCCATGGTGGTCCCAGTTCGTCGGTCTGCAATGTAAATGGGCGCATCTCCACTGTACCCAGCGGGGGCGTAGTCCATAACGAGGTGGTGGAATTGTAAACATCCTTGACCCAGCATTAAGGGATGCGGCTAGACCGCGTGCGATCAGAAAACGGCCTTGTTGGCGGTGGCCTTCCATTTCAAAGGTGATGTACGTACTTTCTCTTAATCGTTGTCCAGAAATGGCGCGTCGGATACGTCGTCCGTTTGTTTTCCAGTTCTCTGTGGACGATGTCGAGGGACCCTCCCACACGATTGGCTGTTATTTCTGCCCGTGGATGGTTTTTTCGTGGTGAATTGATTTTTCTTCTTGCCCTTTGTTTCACTGACATACTTTTTCAGAAGAGATTACGACCTACCGACAGATTTTTTAGGTCCGTGAAATTCGAGGCACCGGTATCGAAACATCAAATACACTACACTAATTTTATGCTCATTTTGTACAATTTTTGACCTTTTTGGGCCTTTACATTTTGTTAGTCAGTTTTTTAGAATCGGTAAATTTCAAAATCTTTTTTAGGTATTCTCTGGAAGTCGTTTAGACAGAAGCTTATAGTTTCACTAACTGTCGGCTGTTTATAAATCAATCGAGATCTCGGCAACCGAAATTTCGGGTTTTCGGCATTATATGCTCAGTATCGTGTTATTCCTGCATCGCATACTTTGAAACCTACAGATCAGTCATATACAAAGAACGTTTGTCCGTTCGTTCGCACCTTTTAGAACCAATATCTAGATAAACGAATACCGTAGAGCCTTAGGGTTTTCCGCTATAGTTCTGCACTATTGAGTTATTTCTGCATCGCTTGGGAAAGTCATTCTTGATGTAGACAATTGATGACTTTTCTTTAAATATCTCCTTTCATAAATCTATCGAGATCGTATCTAAATACTACAGTCTTAGGGTTTTCAGCATTTGGCTCGTAAGTCGTATTATCAAATTATTCCTGCATCTATTACTCAGCAAGCTTTTAATTAATCGTTCGAGATATCGGAAACGGAACATCGTAGATAATAGTAGATAATTTATGAATTTCATTCAAAGCTCGCCTTTTATCGGTAACGGAAGTCTCTTAATTTGCTACATCACACACAGATGTGGTGGAGGTGGAAATACATACTCATGTCTCTCTAGTACTCAAGTGAAATTGTAATTTTCATTTTAATTCTAAACAAAATTTTAGTATAAAAATAGTTGCAAAATGAAGGCCTATATTACCACTAGTGCGCAAAAGTAGCGCATTTTGGCACTTGAAATGATGAGAAAATGTCGTGATGTTTGTTCAAAATTGTGTAACATTTTTCTCTTAGCTTAAGTAACTATTTGACTTGCACTTTAATTAAATTCTTACGCCATCAAGGTATTTCCTTTGTAAACCACTAGTTTAAGATGTAAATTAGTTTTTTGGTAGGGTTATTTTGCATAGTTGTAAATGCTAGATTTATTATTACAATAGCTCTTTGCTTCGCCGACAGAGGTCGTGCAGATGCTTTTCTTAGTACTTCCCTTATTTTCCTCTCTGCTTACGCATTCTCCGTACTTCGTGTTGTTCACATGCAAATTGTTCTCTTGGTACGCCATTACTCTTACTGACTTCGTGTCTTTCCGTAAGAATTAATATTTTGGCTGCTACCAAGTATCTTTGGAGCAGTTTCTCTTTCTTCTGATCTCTGTGAGTGTACGCCACTGAATCGTTTTTACGAATCTGAATCTCTTTTACGTTGCATATACCGGATATTACCTACTACCTTACCTACGCAGTACGACAATGGCACTGCATTTTTATTTGGACCTGCCATTTCATTAGAACTGGTTTAGGCGCGCGTCACTCGATGGATGTGGTTCTACATTACCGGCTTAGTCCCTACCATTTCGGTGAAACCAAACATGAAATTCTACCTTTATTAACTATGCGAATCTACTTCATTCTATCAACACTACTACCGACTTCAAGATGTACCGATTTGTTCCTGTTGTAACCGCAAGTATGAACGAAACGCCTTTGGAGATTATTGTCTTGTGAATCGCTCCGATTTATCTGATTTTATTTACGCTACTTGCTTCGCTAGTAAGAAAGTACTAATAATATACACTAATAATATAATTAGCATTGCTTACGCAATATTTTATGTGTCGCGCTATTCACTACCCCTTTTATTTGCTTGTTTTGTTGTCGTTACAGATTAGGCTGAACGCGCCCTTATTGAGCTCAACAAGGCCGTTGTGACCAGTAGTTCAAAAGCTATTTTTTTATTTCTCCTTGGTATAACGTTTGATTACATACTGGTTTTCGATACAATCTAATTGTAATTACTACATTTGCTTGAACGGATTGTCGGAAGAGGGTACTCACAAAGGGCGACTGAGACGTCTGCTAGAAATATATCCATTTGTGATGTCAAAACAAAACCTATTTCTGTTAGAAAAATGCGCTTTATCACAATTTGTACTTGTTAAGTTTGCTTGCCTTTTTAAAGATGTTCTATGAAGGATCTTCAGAAAATCATGAGTGATATTGCAGATGCTTTTTAGGAAGGATGCAGCTTGTACTACCCCAAAAACGGCAGAGACCCCAAACAAATGACCGATAATCCGAATTGGCGAAGAGCTCTTAAAGACTATGAAAACAATTTAGAGACTGTCAGGGGCTGATAAATTCTCCTTAATGGTATTAAACACTTCCCACGGTTCAGTTTTCGAACAGTCTTAAAGGTTTTCAAAAATGAATAAATACCTTAAAGGCTCGATCTTTAAAGAGTTTTGAATGTTTTTGAAGATACTACAACATATTATATAAATAATAACAAATGATAGTTACTTCACTAACTGTATGAGAATTTAGCACATAAAAGTGGGCCATTTCCCAAACTATGCAAATACTTAAATATTTGCTTTCAATATTCACGTTTGAAAAGATAAAATTTCTGTTTCAATATTTCCTCTTCTCACACTTCTCACTTTTATCGCATTAAACGACCCGTATTGGTTTTGTAATATAGCTATACGAAATTCGATACTTATTTCCCCCGTTTTAAACCTTAATTAAGCTAATAAATTGAGGTGTTTAAACCATATTAAGGCAGTTGCCATTATTGGGATTATAAAATATTCATCCTTCGGCAATAACAATCAGTCATCGATATATCATGCACTAGTTCACTATGAAATTCCGATTAAATAAGAAAACGAGACTTATCGATCAATTTTCCGTTCACTTTTAATGTACGCACATAATTTTATTGTGATGTAACTAAAATACACCGCTTCCTATACAGCATGTTATTGCGGCAATCGATTGAATTTGATTCTTCGGCCGTCATCCTATAGACGTTACAACAATTGTGTTCAATAACCGTTCTCTTTCCGAACGTAAATGCTAAGAGTGCTAAGTTAGTAAAAAATTCAATATTTCCCACTCCGGTCAACCCGAATAAATTCTCATTAAGCATTACATATTGTATTAATTATGATTAATTACAGGTTGGGGTTACTAAGAGAATATTAATATTTAATTTCTGTAATTTCTTCGTTGGTATGATAATTCCCAGAAAGAATGATTTGATTTTCTACACGCCTATGGTTTAGTTCCCAAATTTGAGTGAGTCCTTTGACGGATACAAGGTGTCAAATGACAAATCACTCAGGAAATGTAGGAAAATAAAAGCACTTTCCAATGATGTGCCACTCGATCCAACGTTCAATTTAAAATTACTGAAGGCGTGCCAAGCCTGCTTAGGGGGTTAACGCCAGGGGTGTAAATTTTTAAGTAAAAGATGTCCCTCTTCTTTTCGACTTCCGCCTCCACTTCCTTAACAAATTATTGCGTCATTGGCCGATAAACTGCACCTGTGTTTTCTTATCTTGAAACTAATTAGCTTACGCCGCGGTAACAAAATGTATCTACGACCGACAATATAGTCTTTTTAACACGTAATAAAATTGAAAAAATAGGAATCGCGAGATTTTCTCAATAGAATCGGCAGAAGTTTAATTGCAGAATCCCGTGACAAACGCGCTACGCAATTTTTATTTCAAACGATATCCCCGGTTATCCAACGCCGAAATTTCGCAATACCAGCCGTTACATTTGACGATCCAAAAAACTTCTTCATCAGAATGAGTTTAATGTCAGTTTATTTGATCCCGTTTTTTAGTTAAAAAGCGGTTCTCCGACACGAAAATGTCCCTTCACGTAGATTTTGTCACACAAATAAAAAGGCCTTGCTACGAATCAGGCTGAAGTTTTTGTTTTTCGTCTCGTATCGAATCCATTTCTTCAACGCCAATATATGTACGTGATCGCTATTGAAGTTAAACGCAATATCAATAATAAGCGTACCCCAATTTGTTACGGGCTCACACTCGTAACTTCACTAAAAATTCAATATCAGCGTACTTCACGGTACGCACTTCCGAAAGTCATTTTAGAGCCATGCCCGCTTTCCCATTTCTCTTGCTATTGAAATCTTCGCTTGCTAGAAGTTATGAAATGGGACCTATTTTCTGTACGCAACGATCTCGACTAGCACACCTTTCTAAACGAATAGTAAGCCAGCATTTTTGTCACTTGCTCGACTTTAAATAGAACAAAGCTCTTAGGTTTAAAAATATGGTGGCATCCGCGCTCGCTTTCTCTAATACTTTTCTTGCTATCACTTGCTAGATAGACACACTTTTGTTCATGTTCGCTATGAAGCGGTATATTCGTAAATTTCCCAATGCTGAACAAATACAAATTCAAAATTATCTCTAGTATAATTACCTTTGAGGAAATAGTACTTACCTGTACACATGAAAAATTACCAACTCATCGCGCTCCTGCTCTAAACCCGAGTCTAAACTGTTTGAGTGCAGACAATAAAAAAAAGAAACCGAAACATCAAATATGTACCTAAGTACGTATAATTAAATAAAAAGCAAAATCCGGGCTCATTTACATTCCTCCTAATTAACATTTTACTCCAAATTCCTGTACTAAAGTCGTACGCTTCCCCCGAAGTGGCCATACCTTTGTCTAACTGAGCCCGTTTTAACCAATTAACTACTACCCCAGTTTTAAACACAATTCATAAAATTTAAAATGCTATTCAACTGACAAAAGGGTACTTTTAAACGTCTTTGAAAGAAAAACTGTGCTGATTTGAATATTGAATTTGAAGATTTGCAATATAAAAAATATTTATATTTACAGGAATTTACGTACGGTATTGGTCTCTCTGGGGAGTACAGGCGAGGTAGGCACTTGTACGCTGGTATGACTTCAAAAGGTTGACGAGAAAAAATCGGTGGAAAATCGTGGACCTCGTAAATTAACGCACATCGACCTTGTTTTGAACGCGATTGCCCAAAATTACGTAATCCGTCTGTAAGCAAAATCATTTAAGGGTGTTCTCTGCGCACAAATAAAGGCAGACGGGCGATGGAATTACGTTATGCAGTTTATATTTAGTTCACCTATAATCTGAACTGAAACGCGTCATTTCCTGCTACTATCTGGTGCCCCAGAGTTTCACACGCAAATACACAGTAGTCCACGACCATTCGCCCAAAAAATACAACAAATGTTTGAGAAACCTACCCTATAATGTACACCAGATTCGTACGTATAGGACCAAGTACAAGTCGTTGTCGCCGAGAAGTGAGCTCAGTTCCCACATCGACCTCAAATCAATCAAAAGAAATCCTCCCAAGCCGCAGATTTCGGTCTATAAATTAATTGACTAATGCCTGAAAGCCTCGCTCTACTCGTAACCTGCTTCTATACCAGGTGCGGTACTTATTGACCAGTCGCTTCAGAAGGAAGTAGTGGTTTTCCACAGCATTCGCATTTCAAAATCTATCATAAATTATTCGAGATGGCGAAGATACTGTGTAGGTACTGATGTTAACAATTTGTATGAATGTATTCGCATAGAACCCTGAAGGAGCAAGCTAGTTATTAACTAAGACGATAAAGAGTTACGGAAGGTGTCCCTTTGTTGAGGATCGAATCTTGATATTAAATCTCCTTCATCACCCGTTGACCCATTTTACAGCAAAATGGCCGCTCATTATCAGCAGGTGGAAAGATATATCAAAGGTGTCGGCACTCGCAGGTATCGTTAAATTTAATCCAAGGTCACCAAATTCGTATGTCGAACAAGAACCCGTAGGTACAGTAAAACGCGTCCAGAATTTAAACTGGTACTTAAAATTAAAATTGAACTAGTCCTTAAACTGGTACTAACAATGAAAACCCTAAAAGAAATCGAAGGTAATCCTCTTCCTTGATAACCTAAAATTTACATACCTCTTAAATATAAGGGCTAATCGTAGATGAAGCAGCAATTTTTGATGGAAGTTGCGATACACAAATATCTACGAACCGTAAAGAAGGTACACTCTAAGTAAACAAAGTGCTAATGGCGGTCCATACGATAAGAAAGGAAGGACTCAAATTATATCCTCACGATCACGATAGGAGATGTATAGGTGAAATCCGTCCAACAATACTTCGGAATCCCCAAAATATGAATCCAATTACCAGAGATTTATGGATGATGGAAATTAAAATTCCATGCGAAACTGTGGCTTTATTCAATACTCGTATTAGAAACCCCATGGAAGTAAATGTCCCGACGACGAAATTTGAGGGTGTTAATTACGTGGACGACCTTGAAAATGTTTCGTGGCCACAAATAAAAAATGTAACTGTCTGTTATAAATCCGCGGCTGTAGGTCTCAGAGAGGAAGAGAAGTGTGTACACTAAACTACCCCCCATTAAACAATATTACACAGGTTTTGTATTTTCTTGAATCATAAGCTAATTTTATCAAACTAACGTCATATATCAAAGTCGGCCAACTGCTTAATAGGCTGTAACTTTGAAAATTGGCTTCAGAAGTTTAAAAAAATGGCACAAATTTGGTTTTTGTTTCAGTACATTTTACACAAGTTAAATCTGACAAAACTGAATATCAAAATTCTTACGCATTCGCCTGATTGGTCTGCATCGGACTTCCATGTTCCCGAAAGTAGACGATTATTTGGAAAACTCCGAAGAAAGTAATTTCCGGTACTTTTCGGGCACTTTAATCTATACTGGAAGAGCAACCGGTTCCGGTACTCAATAGAAAAGGTGCGAACAATTTTGAAAGGAAATGCGAACTGTACATGCATAACCCTGTCAGTCGAGCTTTTGTCTTTTGTATTTAAAGTGATTAGAACGATTATAAAATGTTTTCTCTTTCTTTGTACGAAGATTATTAAATCTCTTCTATTATTAACGTAATTGGTATAAATGCGTCTTGCGTCAACGTAGCAGAGTTCGTTGCACAAAATTAAAGGCTTCAGATAACAGCAATTTCTCTTCGCGAATTTGATGGAATTTAATTTCCACGGGAGGTGCATACTCTGATCGTTATTAGTGATAACAATTCTGACATGCGAAATTAATCGAAAGTGAAAATTCATGATTGAATATTCAACCTGATTCGATTTTTTTCTCGTCGATGATTTTGCAATATTGGTTCATTAGCGATGAATAGCACTTTCATCCCCCTGCCGCTCTTACCAGGGAATTTTGCATATGCACACGTGTCTCTTTTTTTAGTTGGTAATAAAAAACGTAACGGACTTGTAGAAACAAAAAATAAATATGAATTATCTCGAGGAAGTCTGCAATTCATTATAGAGTGTGGCTTTCACTATTTGAAATATGGCAAGTAATTAAACCGTGTAGAATTTTGCGATGCTACTTTAATAATAATTATTGTTGATCAAATTTGTGTGCGATCTCTCACTGTAGGAGGTAAAGTTTACACTTGACCGATTTCAGGATTTTAGCGGCGGAACAATTTCAAATTATAGTGTTGATTTATTTATTGATTCCTCTTCTTATACGCAGTTAACGAATGAGAACGATTTATCAAAATTTATTTCACTGCGTTAGTTTCTCCGAATTATTTAAACCTTATATAAATATTGTGATTAGTTATAACTGCAAGATAATTTGCTTAATTGACTTTTAAAGTCGGGCCTCACTCGTACACAAAAGTTACGATTCCTTTGCCCCCACATTTTAACTGTATTTTTATAATAAATATTATCGGGATTTCTCCAATAAACGTTCATTAATAATGATTTAAGTACTTTTCAAGATAAACATAAATTTTAAATCTTGTGAATCCAATTTACATATTATACTAAGGAAATACAATTAAATGGCGCTTCATCAAGATTAAAAATGAATTAAATACAAAATTATGCAAAACAGTTTTTCGTTAAGCTCAGGGGGTTTCTTCAAATATTTAAAAAAGACTCAAATTCAATATTTATATTTGGCAAACCTCATTTACCAAATATTGACAGAGATCTTTACATTTTCCAATTTTTAATTAGCGGAAGAACGGGATGTTATTATTATGTTTTGCAAATAAATTATAGTTTTACTTTCTGATCTGCAAAATATGTTTAATTTCCAAACTCATTCATTTCATTTACCAGTTCGATTATTTGAAGTAACACCGAAGTAAAGCCCTTTCTTTATTTACAATTCCATAATGGTTATATCTGCATCAAAGGCTTTCGATAAAGGAATTGAGGTTTAGATGCTTGTTCTTGAATAATTACTTAATAAGTCATTTACATTGTTACCAACTGCCCTTCGTGCCTTAGGTCAGGTAATCAACTTCCACGCGCTTAATCAAAATTTAACATAATTTATGTTCGCCGCTCCCTTATTTGAGAAAAGCTTCCAATTATAAGTGATTGACAATAACCAGGCAATAATAATTAGGGTTAACCGAAAGCACAATTTTGTAAAAATCATAATTTACCACATTCGATTGACCCTTGACAATTATTTGTACGCTAGCAAATTGGTTGTGAATAATAAACCTACGTGGATACCTGCAAATCACTACGTCTTTAGTTCGATGAATCAATGATAAACGAAAAGAAACTTGCAGCTCGATTTGCGGTGAAATTTGGGCTTAATTGCCAAGGATGGTAATTCTATGGGGAACATTACACGTTTCACGCAACAACTACTTATTGTCCGGAATTTTTGTTTAAATTATCTCTTGTATTTTGTGTATTTAATTGTAAAGAAACTACGTGTAACAGACTGAGTTTATTGTTATTGTGAAAGTTGTCTCCGGTCGTTGGCGATAAGAGCCCTTATCGTTGCGTAAGCTAACTAGTTTCAAGATAAGCACGTGGTAGCGCCGAAGTAAGCAGTTGTTAATTTTTTCGGATTTTTGTTAACGAAGTGGAGGCGGAAGTGGTTCGGAAAGAGAACTGGTTTTAAATAGGAGAGGAAGACGCTAATCGAGGTCTTTCGGTCAAGCTCCTTTGGTCGTGGACGTTGAAAGGTATTCGTTTCTTCTGGTATCTGGCGTCATGCCGTATTTTGAGCGTATTTGAAAAGACAGACTGTCTTGTTTAATTGAAAAGTTTTGTAGAAGATAGCTAGAGAGAGAAATGGAGGATTCTCGTTATTTATTTATAAAGCAATGGAAATATTTTACCCCCCTCTACCTAATTTTGTTTTAATTTTCTTTGTATGTGAGTGTGAATAAATTTTTGTCATTGTCAATCAATTAATTGTGTCTTTATTCGCCCATTGTGCGATCCGTATCGAGTCTTTATGTCTTCATATCCAAGACTTATTTCAGGTGTTGATAAAAATTTGCGTAATAAATTATTTGGAATTTCGGAAGTTAGTCGAGGCCATCCAGCCAGTCTTTTAAAACTTTAATTCAAATCAATATTGGCATTGTTCTTTGTGCAGATGCCGAAAGTGTAAGAGCAGAAATTATCAAAATTCAAAGTTTTGATTTGTTCGAGTTAGCTGGACCGGTGTTTTGTGGATGTAGTTGACCGCACGCCGTTGGTCATATGATTTATTTGGCGCCCAACGTGGGGCCATAGCAATATGTATTCTGGAATATGAGAGTATCAGGCGAATATACAAATATAAAAAACACCCTTTGATAAATTACAGGTGGTCGCCTAAGCTGTTAGCGCGGGTCGACGCGAATTGAATTCAAACAACGCAAAATAGAATCCACCCTACGATAAATGACAGGTGGTAAACTTAACTTGACTCGCGGCTCAACGTGAAATTCTTGAACACAAATAAAAAACACCTTGTTCATTACGGGTAAACATTGCGCTGACAGCATCACGCACCTTACGGTAAACTACAGGCGAGCGCTCATGGTTCAACGCGCATTGTAAGCCAAAATAAAATCCACACTACGGTAATTTTCAGGTGGTTGACTCGTCTTCGGTAGAACGCGCATTGTCTGACGGTTCTCTTCGGACAACCTAACTGATTGACAACCATTGCGGAAAAACTTTTTCCAGCAATAAAACTAAGTTTTTCGAGTAATTTCCCGCGCATTGTACGAGTAAAACATGCTACGTAGCTACGTGCAAATTATCTAAAAAAAGATGGGGTAATTCATGTTCTTTTATTAAGGTGCGAAAACTAAACTAAGTACTAGATCTACAGAAAGAATTTTATCCAATAGGTCTATCCTCCAAAGTCCAAATCACGGTTTGGACCACACATCGCTAAGGAAGTGAGCCATCAATACATACGAAAGAGTTTTATATTTCACTAGCTTAAAGACAAGTGTATAAGTATAATTAATGATAAAAAGTCGTACCGTTATTAAGTACGTACTGAGCAGTAACCCTTTACCTCACATAGTAAACTAAGCCATTGACATAAATAATCAATCCGGTTTGAATAGGTGGTCATGATAATTAATTAATCCTTAACAGTCGTAAGGATGATAACGGTTTTACTAACTAAAAATACACAGGTTTCACTTTATCAGGTATACACTTATTCGTCTACAATTAAATTAACGTATGTCCACTATGCTTCTGTCGAATGGGAACTTCATTAATAATTATGGTTGACGAATCTATATTTCCGTAGTACCCAGTTTTTAATAACTTGAAGTACTTGTTGTTGGTCGAGTTCTTGAATCAAATGCTGTCACACTGAAGGAATGTATTAGAATTTAGAGAACTGTAGAATGTATCACGTGACCCATTCCAAATGTTGTAGTTTTGCTTCAGTTTCAATCTATTGGGGATTTTAAAAAACATCCTGCATTATTTAGAAAAGATAGATTTGGGGGAATTGCAAAGAAATTGAATGGGAACCGTTCAATACTATCACTTATATAGTACGCAAAAAGTATAGAAACAAGTATAAATTGTGCAAAACTCTTGTGCAGATAAAGCGAATTTTTTTAACCGAAATAGCTTTTGTTTTGACATCACCAATGGATATATTTCTTGCAGACGTCTCAATCGCCCTTTGTGAGTACCCTCTTCCGACAATGCGTTCTTGAGGTATAAGGGAATATACACGATCACGATAAGAGGTCGAGGAGGAGGGCTATGGTTGGTTGAAGTTAATTCCTTTCGTTGAGACCTTTCATTAGAGTACCATGAAGGATAAAACTAGTCCCCCCCCCCCTCCGTACTTTGATAAGAGGACAGAAAGAAGGGCAGTAGTTGGTAGAAAATGGTTCCTTCCTTCCAGGACTCTAGGACCATTCCCCTAGAAGTAGTTCAAAACGGTAGAAGTGGTTCGAACGGACGGACGGACAAAACGCAAACAATAGCACATTTTTTTTTAATTCTTAAAAAATGCGCTAAAAATGAATTATATGACCTCAGAGAGAGTAAACAAATAAACAAACATTAGAAGTACTAAATTGAAATAGTGGAATCAAAGGATCTTGATAAAATTAAAAAGTAAGGATATCGATACATTAAGAAAGGAGGGGAGTAGAAAATAAACGCACAAAACTAATAATATAAGATGTAGGAGACAATTTTGATAAAGGGGGAATTTTTGAAACCCTAAAAAACAAAATTTACCGTCAAACCGAAAAAATTAATACAATATTAACAATGATAGAAATAAAATTTCAAAATTGACTAAGAAAATGACATACTGTTCAATGGGTATTTGGAGCCTTCTGGTCTAACCACCCACCCCGGGTCAAACTGCCAAAGCACTCTGGGGTAACTTCCCAAATACCCCGGGATGGTTCCCAAAATAAATGGTTTAATGTTCCGCGGTTGTAGCAGTACTATGAAAGGTACAGGGTGGTTTCATTAGAGGAGGGATTATCCCAAAAAGTTGTTATAGTAAAACAAGTCAATGGTTTCTCTACAAAGTTATTAGCGTCAGTCTTGCGGGCGATAAGACGGACTTAATGGGTGATACGTGTCATTTTCTGATGATGTGAATCCGCTCGTACTCAGGTCGTGCGAACCGTTGAGTTTGCAGTTTTTAACGGCGGAGGCTTCTGATAATGGCTTTTCTAAACGTATAATTAGTCGGAAAGGACCAAGTTGATTTGATGAAAGAGTATTATGGCGGCTGGAACCAATTAGCGCTATTTTTGGGCGTGTTAGAGAATGGGAGACAAGTATTTTTGGAGACGGTATACAGTGAGTCAGAAGTATACAGTGAGAAGGGTAAAGTTGCTTCAAATAAGTTACTTAGTGACAGTATAACAGTTTGAGAAAAAATTATACATCCAAAATTGTGATAAGAGATACGCGAAGTTCGCCTTTACCGTCACAGTGGTGGTCAGACATGAAAAAATTAATTATTTCGTCACAAAGTAAAATCATGATATAAACATAGCAGTTGTACAGGGTGAGTCAACGATTGCGCGGATAACTTAATGCCTTGAAGATAAGATTTTTCGATAGAGTGCTTTTGTACTCGTATTATGATATGGTTGAATATTCTCCACATTTTAAAAATATTTGAAATTATACAGGGTGCGCCCACAAAGTAGGGCGCCAAAATGGTACATTTTTTTAAATAGAACCCCCTGTATTTGTAGGCATTTTTGAATTCTACGTGTAATTGTACGTCTTTTTTATTATATGGTTATTATCCGAAAAGCTAGTAGTTTTAAAGATAATTCGATTTTTAAGAAAAATTGGGCATTGGTAAGCGTCAGTATATAATATATATTGTCAAAATTATTACTTAAATTTCAAGGTTTTGTATCTTTTATCCTGGGTTAAGTAAATGTCAAATAAATACATCTACTATGAAACATTAAAAATATAGCTTACATGGTGTTTTTTTCGTAGGTCCAAAGTTGTAAACCTTCATATTAAAAAAATTTCACTTTTTTTAAATGGAACACCCTGTATATTTTTCTGTCATCTTTTAGCTCCTCCAAAAACGTTCAGCTTTTGATAATAATGTCCCAACCTATCCCTGATAGTTTTCCAAATATCTTGGTTTTCCTGGGTTTTATATTCTAATCTTAAATAAGTTATATGTAATTTACATAATAGTGAGGTGGCCATGCAAAAAAAGGCAATTTTTATCTGTCTCGTTTAAAACAAAAATCATATCGATTAAGTTATTTTTCAAACAATTTATTTTAAGTCCAAAAACAGGAGAATAAGTAAAAACATTTGACTACAAAGCAAATTTAATTTAACTCCTAATGTCATCCAGTCCGTGATATTAGTTTCATTTTTTCTCATATTCACCTCGTTATTATTATGTAAATTAGAACTTATTTCAGATTAAAATACAAAAAGTAGAAAAACCAAGATATTTGTTTATGTTTCTACTACCAAATTTATTCTCCAGTTTTTATAGACTTAAATGAATTATTAGAAAAATCAGTTAATAAATATGATTTTAAAAAATTGCCTTTTTTGTGCCTGGCCACCTCACTATTATGTAAATTACGTATAACTTATTTAAGATTAGAATATAAAACCCAGGAAAACCAAGATATTTCGAAAACTATCAGAGATAGGTATAAGACATTGTTATCAAAAGTTGAAGGTTTTTGGAGGAGCTAAAAGATGACAGAAAAATATACAGGGTGTCCCATTTAAAAAAGTGAGATTTTATAATATGAAGTTTTGTAACTTTGGATCTAGAAAAAAAACACCCTGTAAGCTATTTTTTTAATTTTTTATAGTAGATGTATTCATTTGACTTTTACTTAACCCAGGATAAAATATATAAAACCTGGATATCAAAATTTAACTAATAATTTTGACAACATACTGACGTTTGCAAATGCCCAATTTTTCTTAAAAATCGAATTATCTTTAAAACACCATATAATAAAAAAGACGAACAATTACACGTAGAATTCAAAAATGCATTCAAATTTCTATTTAAAAAAATGTACCATTTGGGCGCCTTACTTTGTGGGCGCACCCTGTATACGCGTAATTAAAGCGTGTGACTGTTCTGTTCAAAGGTTAAGCTGGAACTGCGGGAGTTAGTCAAATTACCTGTAGCAAGAACGCGAAATTCGTGGAAAATTGAAGTCCGTAAATTACGTAATTTCCGAGAAAAGCTTAGCTGCCCTATTTCGTAAGGTATGAATTTTCAATCTTCCGTAAAACGCTAGCCCAGCCGTCCCTAACCGAGTCAAAGATCTAGGAAGCTAGCGGTAGTTGATATTTTAAAACCATAAGGTTACCACATTTTATTTATATTTGTATTTTCAACCATTACCGTGCCTATAAGGGCAATTTGAGTTAAATTTGGATAATTTAGAAGAAACCCTTAAAGGAGCAGACATTAACATACAAAGTGTATTACATTTTAAAGTGAATTCTCCTTGAAGTGTTAGATCATTTGCCTAGAAGACTAATTTTTAGCGCATTTCCACAAAAATAAAAAAAAATGCGCTATTGTGGCCACTTTGTCCGTCCGTCCGTCCGTCCGTCCATCCGGCTGTCCGTCCGTCCGTCCGTCCATCCGCTCGATTTGCGACGCTACTAGTTCTTTATCTTAAGAGCTATTGTTCTACTTTTTTCGCTATTTGGTTCGGCTTTAGTGGTGTCGAGTCTTGTACCAAGGAAGGAATTTTTTTCTGTACCAGCTTTACAAAAAAAGTGTACTAGTAAAAAAAACAAAAAACCGTTTTTTTACATGTTCTATAATTTTACACTTTTGCCGTTTATTAACGATCCTAGAGATCGTTTATAATTTTGCATTGCTATCTGTCGTCTGCATGCTGCTCTGTCCGTCTGTTCCTTTGTCTGTCTGTCCATCTATCTGTCCGTGTGAACGATAACTTTGTTTAGAAATGTTCGATTGCTTTTACATCTCCGTTAGTTATGAACTGAATTGCATGAAATTCAATATGGGCATAGCTTTAGCCATATAATGCGCAATGCCAAAAGTTGAATCGAATCGATTCAAAATTCACAGTGCCCTTTTCGCATCTCGACCATTTATAAACCGAATTGCAAACTTTTTTTACTTATAAAAGTATTTGAATGAAATTTGATACATAGGCACTTGGAATAAAGGAAAATCAAACGCCAATTTCAAAATTTGGTTTTGCGCATGCGCAGTGCCAACTTTTTTTATTTATGGAAGAATTTAAATGAAATTTGATACATAGGCACTTGGAATAAAGGAAAATCTAGCGCCAGTTTCAAAATTTTATTTTGCGCATGCGCAATGCCAACTTTTTTATCTATGGAAGCATTTAAGTGAAATTTGATACTTAGGCGCTTGGAACAAAGGAAAATCTAACATTAGTTTTAAAATTTAGGTTTGCGCATGCGCAGTTCCAACTTTCTTCTCTCTTCCAAATTCTTCTCATAAACTGAAATTGAAGTAGCATGTCAAAAATGGATTGCCCATTTGCAACGCTATCTTTCATATTTGCGGCCGGATTTTTACGATTTTGATAGAAGTTGCATCTTATAAATGGGAAATGAATGCAAGTGGAAATGCGTTTTATGTAAATCGTTTACGATTACTTTTTAACTTGTTACCTTTAGTTGGGTTCAAGTTTTGTATTTCTATAAAATGTTGAATTGTGTATTAAAATTAGGGTAGTAATTGTTATCGTCTTACAGGGGGTAAATCAAAAAGGTGGCAACACATTTAAGTAAGGAATGACTCAAAAACGGAAAGTTTACAATGACAAATTAGTAACTATATTGGTGAGAGGAGGATTTGGTTTGTTTTTTGAATTTTTGATCAATAGTTTGCTGGGTAATATCAATCGATAAAGCTGAAATAATAATAGACCCTCAGAGCCAGAGTACAAGCACCACGAACAAGTTAAATTCAAAGAAAATGCTAATTACCTTAAAATTAATAATCTTTAATATCCGGAAAACCCTTTGAAACATGGCCTGAGACTAAATGCACGGGTGTAACAGTAACAGCTCACATGCATGAGTTAGAAATGTACTTTGTACACCAGTGAAAGTCGAATATTATCAGAAATTAACCGAAAACCTGCCGCTGCCGGCAAGTCTTAAACAAATTACTGGAAGTTCTTCTTTTTCAGGTAAAAGGCACGTGAATCGATCAAAAGCAAAGAGCGGTAATTTTTGGACATACTTCCATACCAACGCAGATTTTGTGTAAAACTTGTATGTTCTTTGAGATGCAATTCGCAGATCTGAGCACAAAAAATTAAAGATGGCGGCACTATGGCTACAAAATCAAGATCATCAAGGACAAAATGACTGTTGCGTAGTATAATGAGAGCAAATAGAAAGTCTGCCAAAAGTAGAATACAACATGGTAATGGTTACTTGAACTTCAAATGTGACTAGCACGGGAATTGTGTACACACAAAGGGAAAGTAGTTGGTCTAGACTAAATATATTCGTTCGGAAGAGCGTATAACAAGCTGCTACCAATTTTGGTAGCACGACTGTCAAATGCACCTAAATAATGTATTACAGTACGGATAATCATTTGGCTCGAGCGACTGTGCAGAACGTCCTACTGTGCGTATGACTGCATCTTGAGAGCTCATGTAAAAATAAAACAAAGCAACAGCGAAGTCACTCAGATATCAACGGAATATTACATCAAAATAGAAAATTACACATTCCTAATCGGCATTTCCGTTACCCACATTATGCATTACGGTGACAGCATAATTCCATAATAATAATCAAGCCCCTAGCGTGCTTAGCCTTCATTACACATTTCCCATCAACGCACCTCTATTTTTATTTTAAAATTTCCATTCAAGCTGTGCCTTGAAAGAAGCCAAAGCGAACATCGCTGACATGTGTTGTGATCTACGAAAAGATGTTATTTCAACAGACCACATAATACGGGGATCCTTCTCTGTACATTAATCAAAGAATGTGTGACTACAAAAATAAATCACGAGTGCCAAGAATATAAAAAGTTTTATAACGTTTGGGGGAAGCTGAACTGGAAGCGGGTAACAATCTAGACTAGAAATTCTATCTACGTTTTATGCAGTACTATTTAATCTTGTTTTAGAATTTCTGAGTTTTCGTTGTAACTTTTTGATGAAGCTAATAACTAAATGGGTTCCGGCTGAATTCAATGGCAAAAGATTCGCTTTTATTGTTAAAACTTGTACGAATGCCAAGTTTGAGATTACGTATACGTAGTTACCAACTTTTTACTTCCATTTTAGACAGGCTATTATAATATATTGTTGAGCTATCTTTTGGCTAGATCGCAGTATGAAGACACTTATCAGTCGAATCCCATTAGCCAGACTCGAATGAGGCGTGAATTCAGTTGTTCCATCAAATTCAATAACCTAAAAGTCTATACCTATACTATAGGTAATAGTTGTACTCAGTGGTGCTCATCATTTCAAATTTTGTGCGTCCTCTACAGCGGAGATATCGTTTTCGGGGGAGGGGGCGGGTAGTACAATTTAGTAGTAAAATTTACTGTGTGTTTTTATCCTTTTACCTTGCGAAGTTGCAAATAATTTCATGGGTCGATTCCTTTAGTAATATTAAAATTACTTCATACCAAATTACGTAAGATAAATTCGTAAAAATAACAGACCACTATTTTTATTACAAATCAAAAAACCTAAATAACTTACAGTAATTGCCGTTGGTTAACATTCTCTTCTTGTAACAATGTGTATTCTCCTTTGGAAAATGGCGCTTTCTTTTAGCAAATATAGGGAACAATGGAAAGTAGTAACGTGCTGTACCGTTTTTAAATTTTTAACATCTCTAACCCGTACAGTTTGTTTCGTCTCGAAAATGGACAGGTATCCATAATGCACACCTTGTTATCGCTCTTACTTCCAGACATACTTTCATTCACGTTCGCTATGAAGCGGTATGTTGAATGAAATAGGTACCAATTCGAAAAAATACTTTTTGAAAATGGCTAAGCGGCCACCGGTTACAACACTATCTTTTTAAGAACAAAACTATTTAACAGTCTCTGCGTTTGATTTTTCGAACTATTATGCCAATTTTATTGATAAAATCGTCTAAACGCATTCGAACACGTACTCACCTCGTTTGAAAGCGATCGCGCATGTGCAAATACGTTCTAAAAACCTCATACTGCTCTTTAAAGTCTGATGCGGGCTTTTCACGTCTAATAAGGGCTGGAAACTAGCAGAGAATTTAGTCACATAAAAATAATTTCGTTGGCGGCACAGTTTTTTGTAATGGCAATTAAGTTCAACTTTCGCGATAAAATATCTCGTACAATACGCGGCGGATTAAATCTTTCTTATACCTCGATTATACGAATTCGCGGCTTTCGGTTGCAAATTGGTACGCGCACAAATTACATAGATTCGTTTCGAAATTTCAGCTAAGAATCCTTATCTCCCACCCAATTTTTACTTATATACCTACTCGTCGAGTCCGAATATCTAAACGACCACAACCCAAAACAGCATTAAGCTTCGTTTTTTGTCAAGGTATAGCCGAAAAGCCGCCGTTCATGCTTCGTCAGAGCGGTTTTTAGAACCGGCAACACTGTGGCGTTTTGACTTATCTGCTTGTACTACTGAAGTATAATTATACTGGAACGCGCGCTTCGTCGGCCAGCGCGATCCGAGAGAGAGGGCCACAAGGGGGACCTCTGTCCTACTCTCGCACATGCATAGAGCAGCCTATTTGATATGCTTTGAATTTATATTAATGATCAGTTTCTCAATCAGTGACAGTGACAGAAATCCCCCTTGCACTATCTCTCTCGGCGCCCTACGTTTCTATGGCAGAGGCCGGCAGTGCGCGTTCCAGTTTAATTATAGTTCAGTTGCTTGTACACTCGTTTCTCATCTTAATGCGCTTCATTTTCTTGCATATTAGTTCGTTCTATTTCATTATGAAGCGGTACACGTATAAGATTTTTGTAAAATTTGAAACTAATATTTTCTAAGCCTAAAACGACCACCTGTTACAAGGTTTTAAAATATCTCTAAGATATTCTCATACACTCTTGGAGGACTTTTGGAAACCCTCAGAAGACCTCACCGACTCTTAAAGGCTTTCGAGACCCCTTTGTACTTCCAGAGGTGTAAAGCAGGTAAAGGGTCTAAACGGTTCTTCATTATACCGATATTAAATACTCTTAAAGATCATTAAAGCTTCCTTGAGTACTTTGAAAGGCTGTTAAAGGCCAGATGAAGGCTCTAAAAGTTTTTAAGGGCTAAAAGCCTTTAGAAAGCTCTTGGAAATACGAAGCGACTCTTGAAAACTTTCGGCTTGTAAATATTTTTAAAAATTCTCTTCAATACTGCAATACTTGTTTGGTTGGGGTTCTAAAGCATTTAGCCCCCGAACCATCATACCCCACACATTGTAACGAAGCACCCGTTTCCCTCCCTAAAGTTTCAGACTCGAAGTTATGACCACACCGTATATTTGTGAAGTCGACTATCTTTGCTGAGCACCCAGTATCTAGAAGCGTTTTAAGTTTGGCGCTTCGTTACTAAGTAGTTTATGAATTTAGTTATTTGCTCTAGGAGACGAGGAGTGAATTTTCTGCAGCAGTACGCCACTGATCAGAAATTTAGAGCACGTCGATTGGTAGCAAACTTTTATAGTTTTGGATACCATAAAAAGTTTGTTGTACAAAAAATGTTGTTTTGAAGATATACCTATTCAGTGTTCCAGACAAAATTTTCACCCTGTATAATTTTCGATGGCTCTATCAAGGAAGCATTCTGAAATTTCATTTTACTTTGGAAACGTCAGTGGTGCTCAAAACGAATTATTGTCTTGTGAAGAGGGTGAAAATCTGGTGCAAAAGTACATACCTACTAATTATTCCCTTTCTATGTTATTAATTATTATTGCCATAGTTGTGGTGTGTACAATCTTTAATGTTGTATTAAAAGAGTGTACTTTTTCATCACACAGTAGTAGGTAGAAAATACTTGTTTCTTTTGTCGTGCAAAATGCCGCTAGTAATGTAATACCAAAATTAATAACGATTTCGAGAACAAATTGAATAACCCAAATAAGGAACGGTACATTGCCCAATTGCCACATTTCACTTTCCGTAATTCGATAATCGAATCAATCACCATTAAAATATTATAAATGATAAATAAACGAGAATGACAGGTAAACGAATGAAATGGAATAGTGACCGAAAATAAGGCCATAATCCTGAATAGGTTATTTAAGTAGCGTTAATAAGATTATTGATAGATTCGCCGCAATAATGAAATCGCAAATCATTGTTAGAAATGCTTTCGAAGCGGTTTAGGTTTTTTTACGAGTTTCCCACGTCACTTTTTTGGTACCTACTCCAGTAACATATGGCCCAGAAATTAGTGTTTAATGTATCTCGTGTTGAGAGTCGCATGTCCCTTCTAAAATTTCCTCCAACTGCCATCAAATTTATAACA
Organism: Photinus pyralis; assembly: GCF_008802855.1. Classification (NCBI taxonomy): domain Eukaryota; kingdom Metazoa; phylum Arthropoda; class Insecta; order Coleoptera; family Lampyridae; genus Photinus; species Photinus pyralis. The sequence continues at coordinate 26,523,226 of NW_022170663.1, forward strand.
AAAGCTATGTCAGGTAGATATTAGGGTTCTATTATTTATAGGAAGATAAACAGGAAACGATTCATTTATTAGCGCGAAATTTAATTTAACGCTCCACGGCGTTTTTTTAACTAAAACAATGGCGAATTTGCAGAAAACGATAAGGACAGCTTGATGTAGGTTAAAATTTTACGATGCGTAACACACAGAAAAGGTCCCAGGAGATTTATTCCACGAAGAAAACTAATGAGTGACCCAAAACTTTGTAAAGGACACGGACCACCTAAGGTTCACATTTATCTAGCGACTTTAATCTGTAAACAAGAAATTAGAGGTGTACAAATAAAAGGCATTTGTTATTTTTTAAGGGTCTACCCATCGGGAGGCCTTTTCGGTTAAGAGCCCGCTTAGATTTGGGCATAAATTAGATAACCGAGCTGCAAGTCCCCATGTTGATATAGCTATCTTAGTGTCAGCATTAAAACTGAGAAAAAATGAGAACACTTTAAGGCACCTACCTATCTAAGGTGGTTTATTTTCAAGTGGGTGGATAAAATTGGCTTGGAAAAACTCTTAATTTAACTTTCAAACTAGATTGCCTTCTTATACAAATATTATTCCAAGCACTACCACACAAGCGTAATTACATTGTAATCTGAAAGTACATATTTGTCGAGACTTTTATGTAAGCCATATGTCCTTTACTAATTTTAGACACATTTTTCATTTCCATTGTTTACAACTGTTTATTACGTAACCTACATCAGCCTACAATCCTACATTTTTATTGTGACCTCATTCTTTAAACTAATTTATTTGGGTAAACAAGTTCGTGTACTTGCACTATTAAAGGAGAATTGATGCTACTACCGAAATGGACAAAATTCTGCATCACGATTTTTTATCACTTGGTTCCTAATTTCCGAAATTCCTCAATGCACCCTTCCACGAAATTTAATAAATATAGTACATATTGAAATGTAGATCTGGAGTATTTATAAAGACTGAAAGCTATCACTTTGCACAAAGATACCCAATCGGATGCTAAAGGACTTTGTATTAACGGAGAGTCGCAAATGTTTCGTTTGGAAAGTAATTTTTTTTTGAGAACCATTAGACGCTTTCAAGAAAGATTGACACGCGTTTGAATAGGATATTTTCAAAATTCCACCCCTATCGGTGGCAAGAAAAAAATTTGATTTCGAGGAAATTTTGTATTTGATCGTAGTTTAATCTGCAATTAGTTATTAAAAATTTGAAAAAAAAAACTTGCAATTCAAGAAAAATCGGCAACGAAGTCGTTTTATTTGTACAACCTTGTAAACAGGTGTTGCAAAATTCCTACGTTAGATGCCGCCTGCTGTAATCCAATCTGAATCCCCATTAATTGCACTTGAAATCTCCTCTTATATCCCTGCTCTTCCTCATCCCCTGTATAAAAAATGAATGTGTATTCCACTGTAGCTCATTTTCCGACATTATTCCAGAATTTTGGGTTTGTGCTTATGTTTTTGAATTGGTCCTAAGAATCCTTTTAAAGGTGTATCCCAGGTTAGTCCTAGTCTGCCCTTATTTGGAAACCTTAGGACACCAGAACATTCTTTTGCAAGAAAAATAAGACTCCGAAATAGATTCCTTTGTCGGGGTACCTAAAATAAGACAACGCGAAAGTATTCCGAGCCTTCCAGAGTGTACCTATTCACAGTGGTAACTAATTAGTCGATAGGAGACCTAAATCCAGAGGCAACACCAAGCCTCAAATACACCCTAGGCATCACCGAATGTTCGTAAATGATCGAGGAAATAAAAACCCGTAGATGGTTTATTTTATTTGCCAGCCTTAACATTGGCCCGGGGTGCTATGTTTCGGCAGTTGGTCCGCCATCTTAGCTTCCAATTTGAGCCCGCCATCTTAGATGCTATTTTGGACTCGCGACCTTGGACCCGCGTCATCGGTGATTGCTGGAGACATTTTTTTATTGGCTTTGAGGTTAGAACCCACGATACCTAAAGGAGAAGGCTAAGACGGAACCACCTGCGCTACAGAAAATGTTATAGTTAGAAGCTGAAGTCAATAAAAAAACAAACAGTGGCAATTTTGAGGGAGCTTCTAACCTAACCCTTTGAATATTTGCCCTTGATATAACGACCTTGGAAAGTTATGTACTTTGACCTTCACTCTTTTGTAACCTTGACTTACTTTGCGCTGATATATGTCTATAATTTGTACTTCACTCTTTCTATGTATGCATTTATACCAGACCTTTCAATATTTACCCTTCAAATTATGACCCTGGAATGTTATGTACTTTGTACTTTCAGCTCATACGAGTTTTTATTACCTAGGTATCGTAACATATGTACGAAAATAACCTGTTCTTGAGTTCATCAATTTCCCAGGTGCCCCCATATCGTCCCAGGCAGCACTGGGTGGAATAATGATTGTGGTGGTAACACTTTGCATATTGCATTTAATCAATCCCTCTACTGTTTCAAGCTTTACTTAATCACAGTCTGGCCCAATATACATTGTAGGGTGTCCTATAGGGTAAATACAGTATTTATTGACATTGCGGTAGAGGGAGATAAAATTTGTTAATCTTGCTTTGCTTTGGAATTTCCGTTTCTTTATTAGAGCTTGGCAAAACCTTTCTAAAGAAAATGAACGTCATAAAGGCACGGATAAGGACTAAGAACACAAGTAAGGCGCGACGACATCCTGAAAAATGCATAGAACACCAGGGACATAAGGAGCTGTGTAACATACAAAAATGGCCGGACATAAATATCTTAACGGAAGACCTAGAAAGTTCAGTAACTAGTCTAAAAAACCCTGGATAGAAAAAGAGTGTAAGACTCGAAAATTTGCGCAAAAGTAACTTGAGGATAACTTCGACAGCCTTCGAATACTCTGTAAATCCTGTGAATGTTCTGCACAGCACATAGACAATTTTGGAAAGCGTATGTTGAGCGTTTTGAGGAGCTTTTAAACGTGTTTGGTATCAGATTTGTTTGATATTGATTTTGTTTAAATAATCCCCTTCTTTCTTTTGTTTACTTTACTATAAAGTAGAATTGGTTGAAGATAACGTTCATCTGTAAATATTGTGTTTGAAAGTTTATCTCCGGTCATTGCGATAAGACTTTTTCATCGCTATGTAAAGCTAATTAAGTTTGAAGATAAGCAGGACTCGCCGATAAGTAAATACATGTGTTTAATTTCGTCCGACAATGCATGAATTTTGATAAAAAAAAGTAGATGCGGAAGATGTAGAAAGAGAAAGTCGTATTGTTAGTCAGTGTTAGTCTTGCTAATTGTAAAGTCTTGGGAATCATTGTAAAAGACTCGACTCCAGTGTTTAAAGGGATTCAAATTATCGAGTTTGTCTTTCCCAAAAGTTTTTTATTTGTGGCTTACATAATATAATTTGAATCATAACATCCCAAATATGGATCCACCAATACAATATGTTTAAAAGGATTTTATTCAGCCATTTAAAGTCAATCTTTAAACGTTTGTTTACTTTTACGAAAAAGTTAATCGGACTGTCCCGTTTATCGAGCATTTATCGCAATATGCAACCTTTCTGTAAAGTTTCCCCAGTAACCGTTAAAGGCAGTTTTTTCCACTATCAAAAAGCCTATATTACATTTGTAATTACAGCAGTAGGTATACAAGGTCGAACCTGGACCGGTTCAAGGTCGCTCACCACCTGGGGGTGACCTTGGAAAGTAGGTGAAGGTGGCGTGCCACGCGACAGTGACCTTAAAAAGTAGGTGAAGGTAAAATGCAAAAGGCAAATTTTGGATATCGTATTTCATTTTTTGGGGTGCCATGCCATGTTTCCATTACCCCTTTTGTTGTGGTGTCAAATTACATTTTACAAGGTTAATAACCACTTTCTTGACAGTGTCAAATTAGGTTTTTAAGGGAATTCGAGGTCAATGATAACATTTATAAGATGATGCAAGATCAATAACACCGTTTTTGTGGCGTGATACAATTTCAAGGTCGCCCAAGGTCAATGGCAAATTTACATATTAAAGGTCATCCAAGTTCACTGACCTAAGTTCATCCCGAAAGTCAGTAAATGAGTCATAGGTTGAATGCAAACTCAGCAGTCTTGCATAAGTGTGTGCAACATTTTGTGGTGTTTTATTACATGTTCAAACTCATACAAGGTTTTGACAGTGTCAAATTACATTTTAAGGTAATCCGAGCTCAATGATCACATTTTTGCGGTGATGCAAGGTCAATGATATCATTTTTGTGTACCAAATTACATTTTCAAAGTTATCCAAGGTCAATGACCCTATTTTGTGGCGACAAATTACATTTTCAAGACATACAAGGATAATGGGCACAGTTTTGGTGTCAAATTACGTTTCCAAGGTAATCTGAGGTCAACGATCCCATGATTGCGGTGTCAAATTACATGTCCAAGGTCATCTAAGGGCAATGAAACCATTTTTGTGTTGTTAAATTGCATTTTTACGGTTATACACGGTCAATGACCCCATTTGTTGCGTAGTCAAACATTAATTTCAAGGTCATCCAAGGTCGATGGCCTCATTTGTCTCTGTGTCGATTTTCATTTCCAAGGTCATCCAAGGTCAATGACAGCATTTTTGTGGTACGCATTCCATTTTCAAGGTCGAACACCGCACAAAAGATCGGTAACTGTTGCGCAACATGTAAACACTGTGCGAACTCGTGTGCTGCTCGACTGTTGTTCAACTGTTGCACAACAACGTTTGCTTGGTTTTATTCCCACCTTTATGCATTTCATGGGTCACAGATTTAGGTATACTTAAAATCGCCCTCCATTGAGCAGCAGTACCTTTGACGCTTATGGAGTTATGCATCAGATGTCGCTGAAAATTTAAAGTGAGTGAGTAGCCGTATTTTTCACTTAAACAATGGTGGCTCAGCTTACGTCGGAATTCATAATGTGCCAACTTTGGTGCTTCAATGATGTTTTTTTCAGTAACATCTAATCACTAATGCATAAATATATAAGCGTAAACCATACACGCTTATACTGCAACCAACAATAATAATGAACGTGCTTGTTAAAAAGCAACACGTCACGTCGTTATAATCGCTTTCGTCGAAGTTGTCGTTTAACCATCGTCTTTTTCCTTCGTTTGTATTGACCTATATCGAAACAACAAGTAATTCCTTGCATTCATATTCCTTTCGTAATTATACCAATAATCAGTACTGTGTCGTCGTACCGATCGCCAACCGGATTTAGAATAAATGACTTTATTTGTATTTTTAATAATAAACACGTTCACTCGTTCGTGTTGATATTCTTTCATTCCTCTCATACAAAGGCATAGTAAGCAATTACATTTTAAATATCGAAGCCGCTTTTGTATGCTCCACAACCGGTTAAGATAACGATTCTCCAGATTTTCAAAACGATTTAGGTAAAGTCTAATTGATGTAGGCCAAAATACTAACTTATAAATTAAGGATCGTCGCAACCATTGTCAGCGTATCGGACAAGATGCAAGAGTTACAAGAATCCACTTGTGGAAGTAATAATAAGTTACATTACCTTAAAATGCTGAAGAAGCTTAGCTGCCGGTAGACAAAATTCACTTTCAAATCGCTGCAAAGATCCATGATATTCACACACTAACAAGTCTCTCGCCTGACGAACTAAACACTTCTTTGAGTTCTTGTAATTCTCGTACAAGGGCCCGAAATATCGATCAACTAAGGATGCCACTTCACCTTTAACCTGAAACAATAAACATTTCCATTACACCTGCGAAAAGAGAAAAACGCGAGCTCAATACAAATTAGAATGACTTGCTAAAAACGCTTGATATATTCGGAATGCGTTTCATCTGACAGCTCAATTATTTCCACAAATGAATCGATGAATCTACACGATTTTATTAGAAACTCGCCTAGTTTTTCGCATTTTTTTTTCTGTGATACGGGCGCTAAATTATTCCCGTCGTGTTAATTAGCTGAAATTGAAAGTGGAAATAAATTTCCTTTCGCTTTTAAAACGTTTTTATGATTTACTTATAATTGCCCCATTGAACCCTAGCGTGCGAGTTTCAGGTGGCGTCCGAAATCGGCGGCCAGTTTCTCCACAGAATTATATTGTTCAAATTTAATATTGATTGGCGTGCGCAATATTGTGTAGAAAGTTCATTTCCATGTAATTTAATCTAAAAAAAACTCGTACGGATTTTGATTTATTACACCGCGTTGGAGTTTTTTAGGTAAATTAAGACGTTAACGTAAAAAAAAGTAAGGAAGACTCTCCACTACTGGTTGATAAATGTAAGTGACGCTTAGACAATTTGCAATTTTATGTACTTTCTATTAATTGATATCGGATTTTACAGTTAGATACGGAAAATCTCGGTAATTCCTGCTTTTCATCACGACATCCATACAACACGCCTTTTTTACTGACTGTTGATTAAATAAGTACTTACGCCAACGCTTAGTACAAATTACGACGGTGTAAATGAATGTAGATCAATATAATGTGTTCAAAGCAGTCGTAGTTGAGATGTTAACAGCTTGTAACTTATAAAAGAGACATTCCAATCTATTTAAATGCTCGTTCAACTTTCACCTGGTACCTATGAATAGGGTTGTTACCACTTGTTTACGTCCAAGGAGTAGCGTAACCCGATTCGTTTGAAAAAAGCTGCGAAGTGATGAATTTCTTGCTTGTACAACTGTCGTTCGCCACTTTCTGATTAAGATTGACACTTTAAAGCCGTTTGCAAATTAAGTATGTCAGATAATAATCGCAGACGACCAAATATTCAAATGCGATCGTGATGACCTACGGATTAGTGACATTATATATCTTTGCCTAACGAAAGTTGAGTGCTAACTTATGAATAAAGGAAATTGCCATTAGATGTCAATGACAATAGATATCAGTCAATCAGTGTCGTCAAGGTTGTTCGACTTCGAAACGGTGTCAAAGGGGTCATCGTAAAGCTTACTATTGATTGGGTCCATTGTTTCTGACATCCACGAGAAACGTATGTTAGTTTTCTTTAATCGATTTAATTGACATTTACGTAACCGCGTGTGCAATCGTAAAACTACGAAATAATTCAAAAATGTAACGTGAAATGGGTGCAACCACGTTATGTAAGTATATCAAAAAGATCGATGTTATAGTTTAGATAGGTACTCAAAATGCATACAGAAGTAAAGAAAGCGATTAAAGCAGAATTACACCCTTGATAGGATGATGGCCAGAAGCAAAGATGAATATTTTAAAAGAACTAGACGAATCCAAAAGGAATCCAGAAAAGGAAATAAAGAAAAATTGGTACAAAATTAAAGAAGAACAACAGAGGACTGATTAGATGAAGAAGAATGTGGACGTCCATGCAACGCCAGTTTGAGTGTACCGGACAGAAGTTAGAAAATAATCAAAAGCAATGAAGAGGGGAAATCCACTGAAAGCAGCATATAGATCGAAAACAGGAGCATAAAAATCCGTCATAACAGGTCGTGGAGTAGGCCTACCAGGGAAACCACGTTAAAAAACCGCGCCAAATATACTACTTCGGCTGTGTGGAAATGTGTAGAGTGTCACTCCTTCAAAGGGCAATATCTTAGGAATGGTGATTCTTAAAGAAAATTGGTCACTTCTGATACAGTGGGAAAACTCTCTGGACCCCAATGATCATGATCAACACGCGAATTTTCTATATTAGCGTGACCAAAACCGATCGCTTCGAATGCTAAAAGGCGAACGTCCTAATCGCAGTAGAACCAACTGGTCGCTCTGAATCTCAAAATCCGAATTCGCCTAATATCAAAAAACAACGTTTCCTCTTAGTTACTGACTCGTATTTTCTTTCTAAATGGCGATGTCTAATTGTTTATTTTAAAGTGGGTAATATTACGTGTAAAATTACCAATTGTTTATGTTTTTTATGTATTTTATGTAATTTATGTAACTTACCATTTTTTTTTAAAATCGTAATTTTACAGTAAAATTACCAGTAATTTATGTTTTTTACGTAATTTACCAATATTTTTGTAAAATTACCTGTCATTTATGTTTTTTTTTAATATTCCATAAACCTTTTTGAATTTTGTGAGTGTTTGAAAACAAAAAAACACTTGTTAAATTATATATTTTGGTGTATTAAATTAAATACCCAAGCAGTAGGTATTTCGCCATCACGCGTCGTTTGGAAGAAGTTCCAGATCGCGAATTAGATGCTGTATCATCTTCATTAAACCAAACTAGATTCAACGGTGAGTCGTTTACGTTGGTAGTACCGTTGATGGTCTGTGGTAGTACCGATCAAAATGTAATCAAATAGGTATTACATTTATGTAATTTACAAAAATTACGGTTTTTTAAATAAAAAACGTAAGTTACGTAAATTTCATAAAAGACATAAATTACATAAAAAAACGACCTCTTGTAAGTTACGCGTAATATAACCGTTTTTATGTAATTTACAAATCGTTATTTTACAATCCACATCACTACTGTCTTTTGTTATTACCACTCCCAGATGAATTTTTAAATCCTACGACATTCACAGAATGCACATTCCGCACCTTTCAAAACCAAGGTTTAACCACACACTTCGTCAGAAAGTCAATATGATATGTCCATTAAAGAGAATGCAATTTAAGCTATACTCCCCCAATTTTGACTCCAAAAGTAATTAAAGAACAAAAGCATATACAGAAATTAGATAATATGAAGGAATGACATATTTCGTTGACCTCAATCATCCAGATAAATTCTTTATATCAGTAAAGACCAATATTTGTTTGAGATAAAACTTTGTCATTGTTTACAGCTTTAAGTTAATTTGTGAAAAAGGAAATGATAGATTGGGAAGTATAAGAGACGGAGAAACAATTGGACGTAGAAAAACGACGGAAAGTGCAGAAAGATCGTGGAAACAGGTAAGAAAGAATTATGCAAGATAAAAAAAATTGAAGAGACTTGTGAGGCCATTCAACCAACAAAATATCCAAATAAAATCAAGAAAGTAATATCGTCTTGTGTTCTTTTTGAGTCAAACGTAAAATGGTAAAATGTGGAAAACTTTGCTCGCTCGATGAGGAAACAATCAAAAACTTTCCAATTTCAAAATGACCCTACGTCTTCTTAGCTAAAAGAGATAGAGAAATATTTTATATTGTTTTGTAAACAACGTCATCTGGACGTCAATTTAGCAAAGTAAATCGGAGGGAGGAGGCGGGGGGTTATTTACGATTAAGCGCAGAATTGATTCATTTCATTTAAATTTGTGTCTTAGTGTTGTTGCATTTTAGAATTGTTTGTAATTGCGTAATTTTGTTTTTCTCATGTTGACATGTAAACTGACATTTTTAAAACTAGTTGACTTTGTGAACTGCCCTACAACATTAACAACTGCAACAACCAGTTGTGAAAAGTAAAATATTGCGCAACTGGTGATGAAAAGTATCACTTTAAATTTAAAAATTAGAAAAAATATTGTGTTAAACACGTTGGGAAACTACTATTCGTAACTCGCTTTCTTTTGTGGAACTCACTTCGCTCGTTTCCGCAGAAATCCGCTCGTTATGGAAAAAAAATGTTTTTCGCAACTGGTTGAACAAATTACTATTATTTAATTTTATCATTTGTGTAAATTGTTTAGAGAACATCTGGCCAAATTTTACGTATTTTATAAAATGTGATATGAATTTTGTAGATCAGGGGAAATCTGGTGCAAATAAGATAATTGACGTGTGTTACGAACAATTTCGCGTCTCGTGAGAAGGAAGAGGGGACTTCAAGCGCGTTCCTTCGCAGTTGGAGTTATTTAATCTAATTTTGATTGGCACTTTGTAAATATCAGAGGGAGGAGATTATTGTATGGTGGAGATGGTGTCGCCTTAATTACTGGAAACAACAAAATAAAGCTATTGGTTCGCGACGGTTGGAAAAGAGTGTACGTCTCTTTACGCTATTTTTATTCAGATATTTCACCCTATTTGGCTAGTTGAAAACTTAGTTTGTTGTTATTATAATAATTATGTACAGAGTTTACCGAGATAGTTTAAAAGTTGTGTGCGTGATATCCGCTTTACGGAAAAAGTTAGTCAAGTTGAGCAGTCTTAGTGCACCTTGAGGCCTTCTGTTGAGGTTTTCTTAAAACTTACACTGTTCGAAAACCCACCGATAATGTTCATAATCGTATTCAAATGCCTATTCGTTTGTCATCAAGTTTGTGTGTTAAAGAAAAGTGAAAGTGAAGCGTTTTTGTTGAGTTAAGGGCGCCTGTCTATCGGAGACTTGTTTACGACCATTCGCAGCCGACGAAAGCACATTTGCCCCGCACAGAAGCAGCAATAACTCAGGAAGGAAGTGACTAATCCAAAAAGTCTTTTGTCATTCTGGTCGCGGGTCTGTGCTACACCGTATAAGAAAGAACCCACAACGAAAAAGCTTAAAGCGCAGTGATACAGATGGACAGGCGGACAAAATCGTTCATTTTCCTGATTTTTAATTATCGAACGCCTGCGTGCAGGGTAATTTGTTTAAATAAGCTTTGTAAGTTTCTCTTTTGTCCAGGAGTTTTATTTTAATTTTTTTTCATTTAATGTGTTTAGGAATAAATTTTTGTCATTGTTAATCAATTAATTGTGTTTATTGTTTTTCTTATCCGAGATTTATTTCAGGTGCTTAGTAAATTCTTTAGAATTTTCGGAAGTTGATCGAGGTCACTGCGTCCTCTAAAACCTTAACTTTCAACCGGAAACTTTGCGGAAAACTCGCGTGAATGTCATAACTTAAGAAAAAATGCCCAAAAAGAAATTGATTCCGGGCTGCAGTACGCGACTCTCTCATGGCACGAACCCGAATTTTCACCTGATCTCTATGACGGCACAAAACCAAATGCTTCTAATTCTATTGCTTTTTTGAGATATTAGCACGCCCTAAAAACTAAAAACCCTTTACTCTCTGTTGTTGCATTTCTGCATCCTTTCTGTCAGCTCATTTGCTTGCTCCTTGCTTTCTCCTCTTCCTATCCTCCTTTAACCTCAGCCCGCCGGCATCCATTTCTTTCATAATATTTTCTGTTTGTTGTCTCACATTCTTTTTGCGCGCATCCTAGTTATCAAGCATTGTTTTACCAAATTGCGTTCTCTTTCACTCTTCACCCGAACCTTACTGTCCTGCGCTATCCTTAATTTCTCCATTTTTGTTTCCTCCTCTAATATACGATTCGGTGTCCTTCCGTTTTAGCCTTAAAAACCATTGTTTCTAGTTTATCCCAGCATTCATTTCACCGGCAGATCTCGATTCCGTACGTAAAGCACTCCTCTCGCCATTGCATTGAACAGGTATTTTCTTGTTCTGAAGTCATCCATTTGCTTTTCCACCAATCTGTGTAATACATATACAGGGTGTTAATACTAAGTCGTTACACCCGCAAACGGTAGTTAAAACTTATTAGAACTTTTCTTAGTTTCAATTTTTGATTTGGTGCCTCGGTTCAAAGTTATTGGCGCTCCTTCGTTTTTTGAGAGAGATCGTCATAACTCCCTTATTTTAAGGAGTATTGAAAAAAACAACAATTTTCAGCTCTATAAAACATTTGTATTTGCAGTAATTTTTCTTCAAATAAGAAAATGGCGATCGATCAGAAATTTATTTTTAAATCGCTAGACTATCTACTATTATAACATTTGTCCTAAACATTTTTAAAATTTTTTTTACATTTTTATTTGCAAAATGCCCCTCCCCCCTTCGCGGAATATATTGAAAAAAATGTGTAGGACAAATGTTGCAGTAGATAATGTAGCGATTTTATAAATATTTTATTTTCAAAAATCGATGAGGTGGTTATCAAAAAATGTTTTTTTTAAATTTTTGATCAATCGCTATTTTGTTGTTTGAACAAAAAAATAATTGCAAACACAATTGTTTTAGAGAGCAGAAAGATAGTTTTGACAATTTTTGGTTTTATTCAATAAGGGAGGGATTATTTTTCGAAAAACAAAAGAACGTCGATAACTTCGAACCGGAGTACCAAATCAAAAATTGGATCTAAGAAAAGTTGTTTGTTTTAATGACTAACTGCCGTTTTCGAATGTAACGACTTGGTATTAACGCCCTGTATACAGTTGACCGTTCGCTTTTCTAAAACCCAGTACTGTTCGTATTCGAAATGATGAAAATTCATTAAACTCCATATTAATTCGGTACTATTCTCAATCGAAATCAGGAACATCATTTGTAATAAACCTGTTGGAAGAGATGTCCATGGTCCGCTCTAAATGGGGTTCTAAATATCAAAGAAAGAGGTTTTATACCTTCCCCATGAAAATATTTAATAATGGAAAAGGGACAACATCAAGCAAAACTGACCACCCTCTACCTAAAATTTCTTTGCCCTATCTATGAGCGCCAAAATCCTACACGTTCGTGAGGTGTTAGTGCTGAGATCTCAAACCCCTCGGACAGAACTCACGTAGTTATTAGGAGTATTTTTTAATTACGCTAAAAACTTTATACACAAACATTTGTTAGCAAACTATAAATTTGAATTAGAGTTCTAAAAAATAATGCCTGACTAATTTTGCTGTTAAAAATACAATCTGAAATTCAGTTTCGGTCATTTCTCAAAAGATCGGAAATGTGCCTGGAGATCTGTACGAAAAGGTTAAAAGCGTGGACGTATAAATCGCATCAATGAAAAATGTAGGAAGAACGATTACTGCTATAGCCTAATCCTTTGCATTTACAACTTTTTATGGTTTCATGACCCCCCCAAATTTCGAACCATCTTCGGCAAACGAGCGTAGGTATTTCTCTACCTTTACGGCGCATTTCCGCACGATTTGAGCTTTGGAGTTTTAGAAATCCAACAATAAAAAGAAGCGCACGTGGAAATTAAATGAAATATGCCAAGTTCCAGTAATAATAAACGGATTATTAGGCTATAGAAATGGTTAAAGTCAACGATATTAACCCCGTCCTGCTTGTAGAATTTACGGCCTCAAATCAAACTAACGCGCAATAAATAACTATTCAAAACTTACATATTTAATTTACTTCATTGTTTAAATACTCAAGAGACGGGTTATTCTTCTGATTTATGTATTTACATACTTGTAAAATGTTCCGTGCATTGCGGTCTCTTATGCTTATTACAGGGGTAATAAGTTACATAAACTTAGGGATGGGGGAATGGGCCATAAGGGCTCATTGTTAATCGCATAAGGGTTATAATAATATTATATGCATGACATGGGGGTGTTTTTTTACGCTTTGTAACATATAAGTATTGTATAAGCGGATTACGTGCCCTGTAATTACTATATCGCACATCCGATTCGTTCACGAAATTTGATTTAACGAGATTAATCCAAGCGAACACTTCCTCTTCAGAACGCTCTCCTATCTTTCACAAAGAGAAACGTTTTGGGCCGATTGAAATTAATGGCCGCCATAACTTTTACTTCGTTGTCATTAAAATGGCTCTTTGTATTGAGGTTTGCAAAGCCGCTTATCAAATAACTTTCCTTCTGTAACGATCTATGCAAACCGAACCGGTTGTGATAAAAATCCGCGAAAACATTAAAGTTATTTTATTCACTCTAGTTACCTACTGCAACAAGTGAACCTATAATAAACGTGTAAACAAATGGCGTTAAATTTTCTTTTATAGTGGCTATGTACCAATTTTTTTGAAATCCCTCCATAAATAAGAAAGTTGCCACTGCGCATGCGCAAAACCATATACTTCTAGTAAAGACAAGCATATTGCATATTGTAAAAAAACAGATATGCGCATGCGCAAACTGCATAATGTCAACATTCTTATGTATGGAGATATTTCTTTGAAAGTTTAACTACAGATGCTTGTAGTAAAGACAAGCATATCGCATACTGTAAAAATCAAACGTACGCGCTGCGCAATGCGCAACTTTCTTAGAGAATTTTAGCTACAGATTCTTGTAGTAAAGCGAACATATCGCATATTTTAAGCATCAGGTGTTATATAAAAATATTTATTTTTCATTTGCCTATTATATGCCAATGTCATATAAGATATATAAAACAGTCTATGACGCCCGAGGGCATAATGAAAGGGCATAATGGATTGTCATCTCATCATGCCCTCAAACGACCTGTCAAATTAATTGACGGAGTTATATTATGTAACAAAAAAAGATGCTGCTTGATTCGTATGAAGCGCTTTAAGGTTCGGCCAGCAAGAATCATTGCATTTGTATGTTGGAAATGCATTATATTTGAACCGATGAAAAATAAAATTTTGTATGCACCTCAGGCATTAATAGATATTTAATCCTCGGGCGACTTACAATCCCTCGAGCCAGAGACCCTCGGGCTCTGTCGCCCTCGGCATAAATATCGCCTTAATGCCCTTGATGCATAAATAACTATTATGCCATAATTTATTTTCCTTTGCACACATAAATAGTTCATTATAAGAACTTTCGAGAAGTACTAATCAGTTCATGGAAACTGCGATAGAGTTACTCGCCTTAAGACGAAAAGGCTTTTTCATTTTTTTACTCGTAGCTCCAAACAACGCTCCAAACACATTACAGCTCCAAACATTAACTTGAACGAAATGGGAAAGCATATATTTCTTTTGAAAAATTTGGGTCCATTTTGTAGAAAAAAATGTTTTCTGTTTGGCATAATAATGACATTTATTGAAAAATAAATGGGAAAACTACCGACTTTTGAATCATTCACGCCAAAATTAAGAAACGCCAAGTATTTTTCCCGATTCAACATGGAAAATGCTTGTCATCAATTAGAATTAGAAGAAGACAGTCGACACGTGAGCTGTCAAACCAATTAATATTAAACGTAACCTAAAATTTACACGGCCTTCTCTCAATCTAAATTTTGTTGCTCATACCTTATTAAATAAATATAAGTTTTAATAGCCAAAAGGAGATTTCCCATTCTCCAACCAATCGCTTCCAAAACCTTCTCAGCTTACAGACGTAAAAATGCACACCGTGTATACATTTTAAAGTTTACCAAAATAATAAGGTTCCAGATCTGCATGAGGGCTAAAATCCTATATTGGATACGGATGCATACAGACATTTTTAGGGACTATGAAAGTCTGTTACCTTTCGTGAAATCGACGAAACGTATACTTCTTTGCAACTTGGTTGTTTTCAGTGGGTACTACGCGTGTAGTTCCGCTACTGCTTTGATGGTATGTTCTTTGTCCAACAATCTATTTTAATGAGCAAATTCTTCCGTATTAAGAACTCGCCCTTGCCCTAATTCCCCTTCGTTATCCTTAACAACCAACAAATAAATAAGTACACGCCGTGCAATCAATCGTACGTATGTCACACCTAATTTGCAGTCAGGCAGCCTTTATTAACCATTAACACATAGGCTAATGATAGTATATTATCTGTCAGGCAAATTGATATTTTTGCAACGATCGGCGCCCGATGATAATTTATGCTGCACGACACGTTTTTCTCAATCAAGAAATTACTACAGTGCGGCATTCATATACGTGTAAATATTGTCAATTACCTTGAATTAACTTTATATTCGGATCGAATTAAATGACAATAGTCTTTGGATCACCGTCTCGACAACTAAGGAGTTCCAAAAAGTAATGTTTTTAAAATAGATCTGGCTGTTGCTACGGGTTAGCAAAACTAAAGATAATCCCCTGGTCGGACAACACGGCACCTAGGTACATGGATCTGTCTTACACTCGTCTCGTCCAAATATTTTCAGCATTGCAGTTTCTTTCACTACAATCAATTGGTTTGCTTTCTGAAATGTTTAAGCAAGTTTTGGAACCAACGATACTCGACAAGCGCCAGTGCTTTTTAAGTAAGAAGCTATCTGTATTCAAAAAATAACAGAGAACAGAAGACTGTCAAAGAAACTCCGCACATGCGCAATAGCTTCGGAATGTAAATAGCTGAAAACCATAGGCGGTGCAAGAAGTTCATACTAAATGACGAGGTATAATATACCGGGTGGCCCACTGAAAGCAGTCAATGCCAATTTTGGCCACTTAACGACAGTTTTGCCAGAAACGCTGGAACACGTCAATTTTAGTTTTCGGGGGGACACCTAAATTAAGTAATACTACCTACATAACTTTAACCCTGAGAAGGGGGCGAATTTCACCCCAAAAATTTTAAATGGGAAGGGATAGTAAATAGGTCGAAAGGAATGTTCATCATGTTTTCAAAACTGTTTTTATTTTTCAAATCCGATCAGTAGTACCAGAGAAAACTCGATTTAAATGGATTTGCAGAGGCGTTTTAAATGTTTATTAAGTAGGCGTTGAAGTTGAAATAATTGAGAGATTATGTCAGAAAAGAACATCTGAGATAAGTGCAATAAATGCACAAGCATTGAAGCGAATTTGTGAGTGTGCTAAATTACCTCGTTTAATTTTGTCGTAAATTCAAAAACAATGACGGTTTACACTATAGCGCAAAGGGTGGAAATTGTTTCGATTTTTTTTTAAATGGCGATTCTGCCTTCACAAATTCGCTTCCTTGCTTGTGCACTATTGTCAGATGTTCTTTTCTGGCACAAGCTCTCAATTATTTTATTAAAGTGGAAGCTTGCAAACAATTCCAACGCCCCCTTATCAGCTGCTCTAGTTGTATTATTGGCACTTACGTGGATACACGATAATCGTGTTCCAGTTACAACTAATCGATCTAATGCAGTGCTCGTTAACGGAAGACGGCGGGTTATACCCCACACGAATTGTCGTTACGGCTTAACGCAGGCAAGTAAGGTGGCAATAGTATGAAACTAAACACAAAATGTACAGATCTGGTAAATAGTAATGAAACTAAAGAACGGAAATAAACTGAAATGATTTATGGGTTTTAATCTCGGACATAATGATGGCGAGTCTGAAATACGGTTTTAGTCAGCGAGTAATCTGGAAAAGTTTCAGGAAGAATCTCTAAAAAAGTGTCCTTTCGAGTTCCAACATCATGTTTTATATGGACAACGAGCTGCACAAAACATCTGGGGATATAAGAAGGAATTTAATTTAAAAAAAAGGGACGACAACAGACATCTAACGGAGGAATTTTAAAACACATAATATTGTTTAAAAATAAAACGTTGATGTTACCACTTTATATTTTCTTACAGGATCAAGTTGATATGAAGCTCCTTAAATTTCTTATCCGCCAACCATAAAATTTTTTTCAAATTCTTCTCAGGCTCGTCAAATCCACCCCCACCCCCATGTTCTTCTGACTCTTCCGTAAAATTACATTAAAGTTTTTTCCAAGTTCGCGAAATCCACCCCCTTCACTGTGTTCTTCTTAAGCTCCGTAAAAAGTGTTTCTCATATCCACTAATTATCTTCATAACCTTCTCGTCACGTTTTCGGTAATAACTCTCAAGTTCCTTTCAAATTTTTCAACCTGTTCTTTTTATGTTCCCTTCAAGTTCTTCGCAAGTTCTCAAACTACCTTCCGGTTCCCCTCAAGGTGTACTCTATTTCTTTTTATGTCTTACTAACCTATCATAGCACATTTTATATCTGTGATACGCGGGTATAAAGTACCACTTTATGCCCTAGGGCATTAAGTATCACCATAGTAACTCCTTTATACTTAATGACAAAACAAACAAATATTTGCAGGTCATTGAAAATTAGAAACGTCAATTATTAATTGTCAATACCTACTAAATCACAAGATTGACCTTATTTCGTATAGTCTCTGGAACTTCTTCCTGATTCACGATGAATTGAATTATTTAAAATTACGTTTGACGTTTGAATGGTTTCAATCACATTATCAAAAACGAACCACGCATACTCGATCAAACATAATGAATTATTTTGTAAACGAATTTTGACGAAGAAAACTATTTGTAAAACATAAAATTGTGTATGTACCACGGGCATAAACTGATGTTTATACTCTCGGGCGACCAAAAAGCTCTCGGGCCATAGGCCCTCGAGCTTTTTAACTCGTCGCCCTCGAGAATATAAACATCACTATTATGCCCTTAATACATAAATAACTATTATGCACCACCTAAGAACGTTTGAGATTCTCTTTTCAAATCGTTTTCAGGTCTCAACATTCTTTTCAATTCCCCTAAAGGCCTAAACCTAGACCTAAACCCTTCAAATCACCCCCCTCCCCTCCTCCTCAGCACCTTTCAGTTTCGTATCAAATTTCTCTGCAGATGCCACTGAGTTTCATTGATTATCTTACGTTCCATTTTTCCCTCAAAGAAAAATTCAAGGAAACCTGAAAGGGGAGTTTATGTATTCCCTAATTACCATTAAATTCCTTTCAAATCATTTTCCAGTTCACCTCAAAGTCCCTTCACATTCGCCCAAAGTTTATTTCAATTTCCTCGTAAGCCGCTCTCAAGGTTTCGAGTTGACCGGTATAACATACTGTTGTGATACCACGCATAATTTAGGTTTGCGTAATTCTTTTATGTTTATCAGCAAGACTGATTACGCTCATCAGTTAGGCTATTATTAAGTAAGGGAAATTATTGTAACGGGAGTCCGTTAACGAATTCGATTCGATTTATTACTTAATTTTTTTGGATTGTACGTGGGCGGGTGGTCCCTATATACGGTCCTGACATAGGATATTGCGTGGCGTTCCGATTACAGTGAGATGTTGTTTATTTTGCAATCATTATCCAGGCTGCTACGTCGGGCGAGATTTGCTAACTTAGCAGGAAATTTCTCCACGTTGAGGCAATTTATGACTGTCAAGTGATCTGATTGGACGAGAAAATTAGTTTTATTGGCGGAAATAGTTTTGCGTCTCGGAATGGGTGTCAATAAGAAAAAGGAATGGGAAGTACGTTGTCCTGGAAAAACTGCCGCGTGTTGCGTCGAACCGTGAGCGAAGTCAAATAAACCCCCTGTAAATTACCGTACGGTGGATTTTATATATTCATATTAGCTGTATTCTTTTTACCACTTTTAAGTGAGCGTCTCAGCTTATCTCAGTTACTAATTGAGAAAAGTTATTCTTTTTAGCTGTCAACAACTGAGACGAACTAAGACATTTTACCTCCCCCTTTACCCCAACTGAGCTTGCTGTTAGGTAGAGTTTTAAATTGAGCCGGATTGGAATTTTAAGTTTGAGGTTATAATTGTGAAAATGTCAACAATAAACTTTAGTACCCATTCATTCAATGCAGTGTATATTATTTTCAGTTAGTTGTGATGTGACTATTAACATTTAAAAAAGACAAAGAATTAATTATCACTCATCAACAAACATTTTAAGGATATGTTTTCTTGCTTGTACCAAAAAGATATTCTTTTTAGCGAGCGATTGACTCAGATAAATTCAGCTCAGTTTGTCTTAGTTAAGTTAGTCGATTTCCTCACTTATAATGTAAAAAGAATACACCTATTCAAATACTAGTTGAACCCTGACCGAAGTGAAGTATGTTGCCTGTAATCTAACGTGAAGTCGACAACACAACTTCAAGAATCGAGAATTATATTATTTACGGAAAAAAATTGCGTACAAACATCAAATCAAAAGAGTGATTCATTCTACGAGACCTAGGCCTTTTCAATCATTTGTATCAACCTAGTGGATCAATCGAGTCTGAACGACCAAAGAATATCACATTTAATTTGCTGTATAAATAAAGTGACAATATTCTTCAATAAACGGATTCCTTTAACCGGTTTGAAATTAACAAAAAAGAAATTAAAATTAGTATATCCAAATGTGAACCCAGATTTGTATTACATAACGAGAACTCGTATAGGCCCTGTATATTTCATTCTTGTAAATGGGCGACTTATAATGTCGCAAAGCTAAAATACTAAAATTAAGTGGTCACTTGGATTAAGTGAGTAATTTCCAAATTGTTATTTGTTTTGTTACATTTTTGTTGGTGTCTAGAACGTCGAACCTTGACACTAAAAGTATTTATTTTATTCAGACCCTTTGCCAAGTCAAAGACGAACTGGAAACTCATTCCAATCCTAACCACATTAAATGTGCAATAGATATAATTCCGTTTGTCCATAATTAATCTTTCGTATTTGAAATAAAATGGTGCGATATGCAGTCGGGTGGGTGGTGTTCCAGTCAACAAATTACAATAAACGGATAATTGCGGTTAAAGTACCACATATTTACATGTTCAGTCGACGTCCTCTTCACTTCCAGTCCAGCGGTTTTTGCACTTGTCTGGGTGATGAGGAATTGGCCTACACTCGATTACATTCCAGAAAATTCTTGTGTTTGTACCGTATTTGACTGAGTAGACTACTTAGTTTAGCTTAGAAAGCTTTCGTTAGTCCGGGGATCATTAACCTATTCAGTCGTCGAATTAAACTGGTATGCCATTTGGTCTAATCGTAAACGTTTTTCGCGCATGATGCATGCAGTAAAGGAATAAAGATGTTGGGTGTTGTTTATGGGTGGTTTACCGTTTTTGGAACTGATATACTTACGAGTGGGTGTTAACGAAAATTTGAATTGGATGAAAACCATATGTTTGGTCATAAATCATTGACAAATTCCTGCTATGTTTTTCAAACGGGAATTTTTTTGATTAGTACAAATTCTGAAGCAGAAATTACCGCAAGGCACCTTCAGCCATTAAACAAATATATCAATATGAGCCAGGAGTAATATTAGATCCTTTAAACTTTGTATTCTTTGAAGGTGAAATTTAATAACCGTTTTCACTGCATTATAGTAAGTAAATATCAATAAACTGGTAATTACTTTTAATTTATTGCAAAGGTTGGGTTCAAAACTAGATACTAAGGCTAGGCGTGCACTTGCGATTTTCTGCCTCGCGATTGTTTAGTCGCAAAGAGCGGGAAATTTACAATACGATTGCATGCACATGCGACGGGAAAAAAAGCGGCGACTAAAAAGATGCAATCTTACTAACAATGTTTATTACGTCGTTCGTAATAAATCTAATGCACCTAATTATTTTTTTCGCGATTACGAAGTGCGAGCTGGTATCCTACCCTGTACCGTCGCCTTAAGGCTTATTGTGTTCTTTAGTTTTAGAAAATTCAAAACAACACCTTCTGCTTTCGACCACTTTGGTGGCAAAAACACAATACTAAAATAATGACATATATTATTAGCTTCATTGAAACATCCAGTATCCAAAATTGTACCGCGATATTATAAGTGGCCATTTTCCTCTTCGCTAAATTAATAATCCTTAAAAGAAACGAAAAGTAGGTACACTTTACCTTATTTATACTTCGTCTCAAACTGTCTTTTGAGTCGTCCAACATTGGAGTACTGGACCAAATCCGAGTAGATCTAATGCAATGGAACAGAAAATGGTTCACCTTAATCCTGATCGTAGTGGGAAGGTTTTATTGATTTCGAAACCTAAAGCAATGCTCGATTTTAAGTAATCGAAAATGTCGGGGTTAATTTCAGTAAAACGTATTTTCGTAAATGGTTGTTTACGGCGTTGACGTCACTTAACTAAACAAGTCCAATTTACCGCCGAAAGCCGAGTTACTCTAGCGTCTAATTTCCGCCATTGCTCGCATTGCGCAATATTGTTTTTAAAATCGCTTCGACTAACCTTGATTTAGTAACCACTGAATTTACTTCATATTTAGTACCTTATACGTTTATTATATTATTATTTCCCATGAAATGAAAATTCGAGAGCATCGACAGATATCCCAGTAACTCTGACTTATCAACCGTCAGACTGGCGCTACCAACTTTTTCACGCAATTAATCGACCAGTGCTGCATCCGGCAACCATTGACTTAAAAAGTGTAGAGCAACAAATTTATCTAGAAACCATCAACTTCAAAAACAATAGAGCT
This sequence comes from Photinus pyralis, assembly GCF_008802855.1. Classification (NCBI taxonomy): domain Eukaryota; kingdom Metazoa; phylum Arthropoda; class Insecta; order Coleoptera; family Lampyridae; genus Photinus; species Photinus pyralis. The sequence goes on from NW_022170663.1 coordinate 26,545,042, forward strand.
ACATTTTTGAGAAACCAGCCTTCTAATGGAACCACTATGTATACCTTTACTCAACCTCTAAAACTACTCTTAAAATCTGAAATCTAATATGTATCGCATAGTGCTCTAATTATGTACTCTATAAAGATGAGAAAAAAATAAACGCTCTAGCGGACTCCCGTTACAAAAATGACCCGTTAGGAGACTTGTAAAGTAAATGAGTTAGTACCCCTAAATCGGCACCTCAATTTGTTACATTGCCAAAATACTGTGCTCATTTTGTGCTAATTTATGCACTCTTCTCCAAATCTTGTGCGCTTCCTGTTTACGGTAAAATCAAACCTTCCCGTTGGTAGTCCAACTTAATATTACAACACCATCATTCTCGTATCCACATGACACTAATTCCATAGTGTTGTACTCGTTTTGTGGCGATTTGTGCGCCAATACTCAGGTTTGTTGCTCCTTTCCTTTCGCGCAGTAATTCAAAATTTCTAAAGGGGGTGCCAACTTAACGTAGCACCCCTTACAATCGGATCGACTTGAAACCTATGTCATAGTTTTGTGCGTCTTCCGTTTCAGAGAAAATCAATATGTTCAATTGGGGTCTTAAGTCCCTTTTTTCAAATTTGAAAATTTTTATTTCCATTGTGTTTTGTATATAATTCTCAATTTTGTTGCATGTATGTTACAAACTCTAAGTATATTGTTCTCGGTTCAACTGCTAAGTTGACTCAATAATCGAAGGGGGTACTGTAACGGGCGTAATTGTGATTCAACTCGAAACTAATCGTTTGTTATCTCTACATTATAATTAAACGAAATTTGTTCAAGTTGTATTTTTCAAGTTATGTTTATCTTGAGATTGTATTAAGTTAAAAGACACAGCGTGTTTTGACGATTAGAAGTGATAAAAGGAATTGAATCAATGCGTAAACGTTAGAGGGGCGATAAACGAACCGGCGAGGCGAGACAGTTTTCTAGCGTTCGCATCGTTACACGTGGAATTGTTTAAGCAGGGGGTCCATTTCGTTGCGGGCCAAATTTGGAAAATAGAAATTACTGAACAACTCGGAGATACATACCACAAATGAAGTACAAATTTAACGGTGACTGTACCACGTATTTAAAAGGGATAATTACGGTGCGTGGGAGATAATTTTAATCTGCGATAACCAACACGTGAAATCCGAGTCGGTGAGATATTCAGCATTAATGAATAGGACGATAGAGATACACAAGTGATCCACTTTATAGATACTTGTTTATTAACAATTAAGCAGTAAGAATCTTTAAGTTTAACTGGAAATTTAAAAAAAATAACGAATTACTAATTATTATTATTATTATTAATATACGTAACGCGCCCTCTTCCGTATAAACTAGTTTTTGTCACAAAACACAATTAGCGTTTACGATCTTAAAACATAAACTATAATAATTTATGACGTGGGGCATAAACAGAATTAGGTTATGAGACTAAAGTATAAAGGCGAAAAATACCGTATTATTTTATGTTGTTCTTAAGGAATGGATATTTCACTTGTAAAGAAAGCGCTCGGGGGGCAGTTAAAAACCTTTAATTATAGAGTAAGGAAGTAACTTACTTAGCAAAAAGGAGTGCAATTAGTCGTTCTATGAAATTCATCGATTCCGAATATAAAAGGTACAAAATTGTTGACACGGATTGATTAGAAATGTGCAGTTTAGAAGCATTTGTTTATTTATTTATTTATTTATTTATTTAATGATTTAATGCCCAACAGTTTACACCAATTATAGGACACAATATGAAATAATATAAGAGAAAAGAACAAAATTTAAGTTTATAAAATATATAGACGCATTTGGATTTTGGATTTGGATATAATTTAGTACATATCTAATAAAGAGAATCTAAAGGGAATCTAAAGCCATATCGATAGTGGGAAAAGGGTCATAATTAATGTCAATATTTCTATTAAGTACGTTAAGAAGAGCACAATATGTTGAATTAATAGGTGAATTACGAGAAATATTTAACCTAGTTTTTTTACAATAAAAAGTGTAGTGTTGTCGAGTATTCACATGAGGTACATAAAAGTTCAAACGTTCTAACAAAGATGGACAATCGATGTGATTGTGTATAAGATTGTATAAAAATTTTACACTAAGCCTTCTGCGCTGCAATGACTGTTCGCCCATAACATGCAAAAGGTGCTGCTGACTTATATGCGGCTCAGGGTAACTCCCGTTATGTTTGTTAATTACATTCAGTGTGAACTCACTATCGGTTTACTTTACCACAAGGTAAATTCTTATCAATCAACATTCATTGAATTAGAGATATAATCGAGGATATAATAGTACTGTTTACAATCACGTTCTTATGGTCTGATATGCGTACATTTTAAATTTAACTGGAGGGATTAGTTATCTTCTTTTACTTGGCTCGCTTGTAAGTCGTCATATTTTAATTTTATTATTTTAGAGTTCTTTAAATTATTTTTAACTGCATTAGGGTAGTTGTAAATAAACTACAGTTGATAGTGAGGCTAGAAAAGAGCCTCGACTCTGGTCCTGTGAATCCCGGAACATCTTACTGCAACGGTTAGTGTTACCAAAAATAAACCTTCAAATTGTGGTTTTGTAAAATGCAGTATATACATCCCTTAATATCAGTTCCGCGTTTCCGTGGACTGTCGGTATCGAGTACTGTCATTTCTCGCTCGTTCATAAGTAGACCGAAAATTACACCCTCACCACCAACGCCACACTGCTCGGGAAACGTAAAATGGCATACCCAATAAAATTTGGCCAAAAAAATTGGAGAGTTGGATGTCGTTGCGGTCTATTCACTGTCTATTTTTAATTTGTCTTCGTCTAAGCCTAAAATGATTACATGAAGAAAAGAGAAACCACACAAACTTAGTCGTACCTTCTTTTGTCAACGAAATTTTGAGTTTCTTAGACACAGAAAGTTAGAAAGTTAGAAAAAATAACCGATCTACGTTGGAACCCTGCGGAACACCAAGTGCGGTTTAGACACCCATCCGACATTGCTATTCGAGCAATATGAATATATCGATAACTGTAACTCTAATTGCATGCACGTCACAGTAAGTTACGATTGAAACTAATTAAGTATATCGCATTTCAATTACTCAAATCGGCTACGTTCAATTTACGACTAGAAATGTAAAGCGTGCGCAATAAAATTAATTAAAATTTCAACTCGCTATCCTCATATTTTATTAAAACGGCGAAAAATACTTGGAAGCAAAAGTAAAAATACAGTTACCAATTAATTTACTCCTTTAACTGTATTTATTATGGAAAATAAATGGGTGTATTTCATAACAGCCATTCCAGCGAGCGCGGTAGGTATGTATCAATGGCAGCACAAAAAAGGACGTGAGAAACTATGATTAAAATAAGACTAACTTTCTAAGATTTGTAATCTGTAATGCCCCTCAGTGACATAATGGTTCTGCTCTGGAACCCGTCCGTGATTATTGGTTACAGTATACGAAGGGTGGACAGGGAGAATTAGCATAACAATTTAGTGGGTGTGTAACCTTTTATTTGCAGTTGCTATTCGGGATTGTAATTGTCACCTGTAACTGTATAATTTTTGAATTTCCTTAGCTCTAACGTGATTGTTATTTGGTTGCGTTTTTTTCGATCGTAAATTACGGTGAGTATCGTGCCGTACTAACAGAAATTGGTAGTACCCCAGGCAATTCTTCCACATGGTATCTTGGGATTTTTTAAAAATTTTAATCTTTACTTTTGCTTAGGTGCGAATTTATTACGATTATTGTATGCTGTTCGATTTGGTTTAGTTAATTCACTGTCTATCAAGCAATCGCAAAAGGCTTAAAATCATTTCAGAGCAAAGCTTTGAATGGTGTTTAATCGTGGGACCTAAACTTGCTATAGTCTAAGTACCCCAGATATAAACTCCAGGCACTCAATTTTAAAGGAGGAGGTGACCCCACACACGAAAAAGCAATCAAAATGGTCTGGCACGAGCGGGAATCGAACCCGGGTTCTCTCAATTTGTATCTAATTCCCAACTCATTAGACTACACCGTTTAGTTGTTAATAGCAACCTTCCCGAGTTTTAAATTATAAGAGTGCTTGAAAACCGAACCTTGATGGCCCTTAAAAATTCATAAGGAGCTTTTCTGTTCGTATCCTTAAGAGTTCTAAGAGCGTTTAGGAACTTTTAAAAGCTCTTAAGGGTCTGAAGAGCTTCTAGTGCTTCTAAAGAATTTGTTTAAAGTTAGTAATCTTACGTGTATTTCACATATCAATTTTGAGAAAACGTTTTAAAATGCCGCGGGTTTTTTAAAAATGTCTTAAGGGCTTTGAAGAGTCACTAATTGTTCTTCTGAAACCCCCCAAGAGTTTATTAAATCCCCTTAAAAGCTTTTATAGTTTTTAAATATCTTCCTTCTTCCGAATTTCTAAAAGTTTCCCTGAAGCTCCAAAGATTTTCAAGACTCTCCGAGAGACTTTGAAGGTTAGACCCCTTTAGAATAGACCTTTTAAAAGTACTTAAGAACCTTTAAACATATTTAAATAGGTACGCTTGAATAGTGTTCCATAAAAGCTCCTAGAAGAACCTTTAAGAAGCGACTGCCAGAGCTTTTTTCAGCCCTGTAATCTGGTTTCCTCAATAATACGTAGTGGTTGACGGAAAGCCAATGAGAAGAGCAAGCAAAACGCGTAATGTACTCAAACAAAAAGGGAGTGTGTTACAGTAAACCCAAAGTGAAACATGATTATGAAAGTCCAGAGACGACAATCACAACTCAAACATACAGACGTACCTTCGTGGACTGTACTCGTCGCATATGAAACAAGGAGGAGAATTAGATTCCTTACAAAAACAATGTTTGGGGCCAATCGGTTTAAAAGTGAAAGAAGAGAGTGAAAAATGGCGGAAAGGTAAATATTTTCCAAGACGTACATTTTGATGAATCTACTACCAAATCGGATATTCATACGTATCTCCCGAATAGTTAGTCTAACTACGGGATATCTGAGGAGAATTTTAATCACGATCTAATAACCGCAACCGAACCGATCTCTCACCTTGACCTATTACACAAAGTCACCACCAATCAAATTTAGAAATGGGGTCATTGCCCTCTGATGCCCTTGCAGATCAAATAGGTATGACACCACAAAACTGGAGTGAGAAAAATGGGATCATAAACTTTAATTACCATGAAAATAAAATGATACCACCAAAATGGTATAATTGACCTTTGATTACCTTGAAAACGAAAAGAGTACAGACGGACAGACAAGCAGACAGACCGACAGACCAACATCATCGAGATTTTGTTTGATATGGATTGCATTTTCTTAAAGCTATAAAAAGATGTGCGTTAATTAAATTTCGTGTTGTCCGATGAGACTCCTTATTGCAAAACAACCAGATAAAACCTTTTATAAAGTGCGTAAACTTGACCAGATGCATTTTATCTAAATTGAATAAATTAGAAAAGGGACAAAATTTAAACAAGGAAGTAATACGCAATTACAAACAATTTTAAAAAGAAAAATATCATTGAGGTACAAATTCAAATGACACTTATCAACTCTGTGTTTATACTACCACATTTACAGTTAATACAGGGTGTCCCGTCATTATTTTTGGCGTTTAGACCGAAATATGACGTTGTTTGCGCAACAATATATTTGAGATCAGAAAATATTATAACCATGAATCCATTTTTGTGGCTAATAATATAATAAATGAATAATATATTGACAGGTAATGAACATGTGTACATACATACAAAAGAATGATAACGGTCTTGGTTATGGCCATATATGTGTCGTAATATGCCAAATGTAACGCGAGCTCTCTAGAGGGTTCTATTTAATTCGATTTTCCTTAAAATGCTCATTTTTTACTAGAGTTATTAGTACACATAGTTGGAGGTGCGTTTTTATTAGATTTTGGTGAATGGGTCTATTTATAGGGTAGTTATTTTTCAAAGTAAGGGTTTTTATTTGAATTTACTTAGGGGTGCTTGTTTCTTTAGATTTGATTATTATTAGAGGGCTGATTATTTCAAAATTTGTTTATTTCCAATTTAAAATCAAATAATTTGGCGCTCTAGGTTTTATAAGTCAAAGGTTATCGGATGCGTCACTGACCTGGGAATGTTATTAGCGCCAGTCTGGCGGTCGATAACGACGAGTTAATGGGTGCTACGTGTAATTTTCTGATGATTCACTATCGCTCATAATCTTGTCACGATGCAGCGTGCGTAACGCTGAGTTAGGAATTCTAAACTCTCGTGATTTCCGATGAATCGCTTTTAAAAGGATTCAGCATGCATTTCAGAAGCAATAACTTGATTGGATAAACGAGTAAAGATGGCCGCTGTAACTAATTAGCGTAATTTGTAGGCGTATTTGCAAAATTAAGAAAGTAGGGTGAAGTGGATTCCGCTTCTGGCCACCGAAGCTTTAAGTGTTCCGCATCGAAAGCAATTAATTATTCAGGGATTCTGCGGTATGTTTGGAGGCGTTAAGACCGTAATAGTTATTTACATAAAAGTGAGAAAAATGATACTGATTACTGGCGAGAAAATATGAAAGCACGAGACCCCTCTTGGGCCGACTACTTGAATTTCTGAGTCAAGCAACGTCATTTTACTGACGAGTTTTGTATTAAATTTTACCCGAAATTGTGTATTAATAAAATTTAAATTTTCATATGGAACTTTTGATTAATGTCAATGTGTCAGTGATGATAGGAATTATTATTAATTATTAATATATTGTGACAGATTCGACCGGAAAGTGACAGGTGCGGTCGGTAGTAATGTGACATGCGGCAGGAAAAGTAGTCTGGTCGGCCTGTATCATGGAATAGTACATTGAAATACAAGTGCAGAAACGGTATTATTGAAAAACGAGTATAAATGTACTATGTATGTAATGTATTATACGAGTTTTTCAATGACCGTTTCGGCATGCGTGTTTCATACTATTTTTTCTACGAAAGTGAAAAATTCTTCTCTAGAAATTAGAAATTTCAACTAGCCAAATAACCAAATAGTCTGACGACAAAAAAATCGTTATAAGTCTGATGGCGTTTGACGTGAAGATAAGGTATGTTTGGCTAATGCGGTTTGTGAATTGAATCCAGTAAGAGCGCGCGTGATGCCATTGACATAAAACATAATTGCCGTTTGTAAAATGACTGTAACGGATTTCACAGAACAAGATGCAATTTTATTGATACCTAACGATTCCTGACTCCAAGAATCATGCCCCAAGAACGTTTTCTGTAGCAGAAGGCAAAGAAAATTGTACCATTGGCCCGTATGAATAAAAGTAAGCAAATGCTTATACTTGCAAAATTCAAAGTAAATACTCGTAACTGCCCCTTCATACTGGTCTGTTTAGCATGGTTTAGCAGCGCTGCACTGCGTCCTGGGGGTCAATTTTCGAGATGCGATCGTTTTTTTGCGAATACGCAAAGTTACGTGTACGTAGTTACGAATGTCAAGAAAACAATCAATTTTTGAGTGACAGTTTCTATTATTCGCAACTTTACTTACGATCATCGTAAAGATGCGATTGATAGATTTGACAACACCTGAATTAAAATTGACATTTCGCAAAATTAAATCTAATTTCGTATTTATTCTCATTCCATCTGTTCTATGGTTAAACGTACTATTATAATGGACAGTTTAAAAAAGAGAGGTGCAAATGATTCCGAAAAGCAAAAAACTATGCTGGTGGAATATGTGAAAAATAAAGGGTACCGCTCACTAGAGCGAAGCGGCGCGTCGACTGGAGTACAGGTATAATGAAGAAATCGATGCTTTAATAAAAAACGAAATTGCTTCTTTAACAAACCATTACATCTCTATTGTTGCCTTTGTTGTTTTGTGGAGATTATTGTAACGGCTTTCTGGAGTGTTTGGTTCCACATTATTAAAATGTGTTAACAACCAAGAGCGAAGGGGATATCCCGAATCTCCTGTAAAGAATAAGTATTAGTGTAAGGAACTACATTTATTAATAAATGTGTCACACACCCAATACTAATCGATGTAATTGCTGCATAAGACCATGGACATTTGATTGATTCCATAAATAGGAAAACTCAATTCCTCAAAACCTTCCCCTTTGAGGAATTGAGTCGTCTATTTCCTATATGGTACATCACCCCATTTAGAGAATGGATCAACAACGAGTTTTTTCTGATATAGGTATATCTATATGCATCGTTAGTACCTACTTCCCGGATACCTTGCTTTCACATTTAGAATGTTGAGGCTGCTGTCACATATCTAACAACATTTTTGTAACGTTATCCACTCATCTTCCATTCTTTAAACTTACCGACTGCACATTAATAGAGTGGTAACCATTTCGGTTTATATATAAATATTCAGGATGCTCCGGATCCTCAATTTTCGGAGGAAAAATGGGCACATGCGTGCAGTCTATGCACCCTATAGTTCCCGGAAAACCAAATTACGTAAAAAATCTAAAATCTTGAATGGCCAAAATGTTTATCAATTCTTCTATTTTCGATAAAATTTTTAAAATTGACGATCAACTGGTCACTATACTTTATATTCAAAGCAAAACGCATTCGAATATCAAATTACGCCAGCTATCTACCGCTGGCAAAAAAGCGAAGGATATTTTAAGAGCGCGCAAAGAAACGTGCTGTCAAAATTTGAAACAAACTACTATTCGTATTGTTCCGTATACGTTTCCCATTTGCGAGCGCTCAAAAATTGACCCCCTGTCCTTCTGCTTAGAAGCGCTGCTAAGTCGCCCAGTGCTAAGGAGCACTTACGAGTATTTACTTTGAATTTTGCAAGTATAAGCATTTGCTTACTTTTATTCATACGGGCCATTGTCTGTCTTATATAACGAAACTGTGAATAAAGCAATACAATTACAAAGAGTTACTTCGCATATGTTTATTAGCGTGTAGAAAATGCGTGCAGAAAATATTTTTTTATTATACCTGAATCACAATCTCCGTTTTAAACACTCAAATGCGTGCGAAAAAGGGCCTTTAAAACACACGTGCTTTAAAGTTGCTAAGTAACGATACTTCAAGTATGACTTTTGAAACTGTCATCTGGATGAAATAAGAAATCCTCTTAGGTCGCTTTCTGTAAATGCAGAACATTTCTTTGGCTTTTGTACCTATCCTTTGGTTGAAGCTTTCACAAACGCGCGGAATTTAGGGTATGCTTCCAAATCTGTTCCACTTTTTAATCGCAGCATTGCTTTAAAGTTTTGAATGAATGCACCAAAATATAGAAGATTTAAATACCTTTGACATTTCTTCATATATGCCAGCATTATGGATGCATTTAAGACTGTATTCGTAAGTAACTTCCTATTCATCCATGGAAACAACTTTTCATATTCTTTATAATAGGCTTTACTGGAGTTGGATTTTACACCTACCAACGTTTGTTTAGATTTTACAACAATCGATTTAATGGGTGGTGTATTATCTTTTTCAACGGAAATCGTTTTATTCACAAAGACGACGATTTTTATAAGCAAACGTCAAGTGACATTTCCATGGCAATCGTGAAATTACGAACACCAGCCCACTTAATTAGACATGTATTCGAGTATAACGTCAATATGATTTCATTGAATTTCCTATTTTTAAATTATACTGCAGGTATAATAAAAAATACTATAAGATACACGTGTATAATTGGTCTTTAAAGCACTTGCAACGTTAAAGGCACTCCGCTTTGCGTCGTGCCCTTAAACTCGTTGCGTGTGCTTTAAAGACTTGATTATACACTTGTATCTTAATATACTATTGCCGCACTAGTGTTTCAAAGACCTGTTTTCACAATCAATTTACCTACAAAAACAATCGTGTTTCTACACTTTCGTAGAAAAACTATTATTCCTTTCAATTCTTACTTTCATTTCGACATTCTTACGCAATCTGTGTATTTCTCGTGCAAGTGCGTGTAATTAGATCGATGCTATTTTTCAGTTCTTTATTTCCCGCTAGAGATCGCGCAGATGTAGTTTTCGTGGTTAAAATTGCCCTTTTCCTCTTTTTCTGCGTGATCACTACTACAACGACTACTTGTACAAGATGATTCTTGCTTCGATCGTTACTTGTAAAGAATTAACGCGCCATATTTATACTCGACATTCTGTCTACCTGCCGTCGCATACTTCCTGTGAAGTTTTTCTTGTATTTACTACTATTGCTTCACTGAAACGCTTTGAGCGGATATATTTTATGCTTAAGCCTTATTATGGGGTAAGTGGAAAGATTAGCGCAATACTCAATTAATGTTAAAAATACTCCACTATCTACCTGACGATTTACATCGGCACCTTTGATATTACGATTTTTACATGGACCCGCCATGTTAAGTTCGGTGGACATCGACGACATCACGTGATACATTACCACTGATTCTTATTAAGTGTTAATTGCAGTTTTTAGTATTCGAGTGTCGAACGTTAGACATTGCGATCGCAATATTTATGTGGCCCGCTATTCACTATCCCCCTATTTTTTGTTTGTGTTTTTATCTGTTACAGATTAAGCAGAAAAGCGCCCTTCTGAATTCAAACGGCCCTTACGACCACAGTTCAAAGGTAATATTTTTATTTGCGACTATCTCTTAGTCTGCCTTGTTCCCCCTTTCGATAACCATTCTCTCTTCGCTTTTCGAACTACCTATAAGACTAAGTGGCGCCTATTCGGTTTACTATATTTCATTTTGCTTCGTTTTGGTTACGGTGTGCTTATCTAAAGGTTAAAGTGGATCAAGAGGCGAGCGCCAATTAATAGTTCTCTTTTTTTTACAATAGGAACACATGAAAAAGGGGAAAACCGAAGAGAACATGAGACGAGAAAAAAATTTGAAAATCCCCAACCATAATAAGATGATAAACACACAATGTAGCAAAAGAACACCCAAAAGAATGGAAGTTAGGCCACCTAAAGGGTGCATAATAATGATCTTACCTTACGATGTTACTAAAACTGTCCAAAAAAACTCAACCCCACGAAAGGGGAAAAAGGATCGCGTTATACAAGCGCAAGTTAATCAGTACCGTAGAAAGAATCAAAGGCGAATTGTTCTCGACATTGAAAGGGTTGTATTATATCGCCGAGCAAAGAAGCCCAAATTCAATTCGCTACGTTTAGTTAAACGATGGTAATTGACAGTTTAAACGCGCCACTTACATATAATTGCACATTCACAAAGAGCACTCTGTAATAATGGCACATGTAATGTATACTTGCGATTCAATTAATAATCAACAGGATTTTCAGATATAATCACTCCGTTATGATTACATACATTATCCGTGTGTGTACTTTCAAAAGATCTCTCACGGTGTCGATAGCATCAATAACAGCTAACAATGAATTTAATTTTCAATAGAATCGGCATAATGTTACAAGTCTGTTTACCCGATGGTTTTTGTCTAGGCGGAAGCGTCCGCGTCTCGTGTCGTAATTGCCAGGGCATCATCTCTAGGATATCCGGTGCAGCATTAGGAATACTAATAGAGGGTCTTTTGTGTAAAAAAACTACTATTTCTCGTCGATGCAAGGATAATAAACGACGTGCGTCCTCGCAAACAATGTACAGATTTACTTCACTGTCGATTACATGCCCAAACGAATCTAATGGCCATCGGTCTTAAACGAATGCAACGGGCCAACTTGGCCGTATTCATTATTAAATCAATTACATTCGATTATGCCTGTTAAAAGCTTCCTGAATTGAATTAATTGGAATATTAGAAGAGGGAGTTCAGCCTCTCCACGTGATCCTCCGAATTAATAGCTTAATTACGAAACACGTGCAATTTAGATATTCAACCACTCCGACAACTTTTCGACGCATGACTGAAAATTACGTTCACAATTATGCAAAGTTGTGCTTTAATTTTCCACCGAAGATTTTGTTAAGAAGTACGAAGTCAATTTACATATTTCTAATATAAACAGGACCCAACAAGAGCCCGTGAAAGTTAATTAGAAAGCGTAGCTTTGATTATTGTCTCCAGAAAACACTGCAAAAGGTATGGAAAACTGTTTAGTTGGAGAATATGTGAAGCACTTTAGAGGCCGCGTTGAAACTTCCACTTACGTTCTAAATTAAATTCCAACTGCAAAACTTCGACGTACCTCTATAATTCGAAACTTTAACATTTCGCCATTTCAATTAATTCGAAGTGGCGTTTTTATCTAGAATAGAATGTATTGAAGGGCATTTTTGTTATAGCTTGCAGAATCTGGGAAGAATAAAGTGTGACAATGTAAAAGGATGAAAGAGGTGGAAAGGCTGAGAGAAAGATGGATAAATGAAAGAAGACGACAGTTGTAATACAATTAGACAAAGGAAGAAAAATAAAAACGAAATGAAATTGAATAATGTGAAAGTGTGAAGAAAAAAATGCGTCGTAAAGGGCCAGAACTGATAAAAAAGAGCGAAGAAATGTAAGAGTGAAGTTGTATCACTAACAAGAAAACAAAAAAAAAGTAAGTTAGAAACAAGTATAAATTGTGCACAACTCTTGTGCAGATAAAACGCATTTTTTTGTTTTGACATCACCAATAGATATATTTCATGCAGAAGTCTCAATCGCCCTTTGTGAGTACCCTCTTCCGACAATCCGTTCTTGAGGAATAAAGGAATATATCCGATCACGATAAGAGGTCGATTAAAAGGGCCATGGTTGGTAGAAATTAATTCCTTTGGAGACCTTTCACTAGAGTACCATGAAGAATAAAACTAGTTGCACTCCCCGTACTTTGATAAGAGGAGAGAAAGCAGAGAGCAGTAGTTGGTAATTGGTTGTCGTATGTAAAAGTTATGCACGTTTTACTTTCAAAAACAGCATCTCAGGAAATAATTCGTGGGGGGGGGGGCTTTTAGACAGCGAAGTTTGACGAACGTCTGGCACACCTTCAAGGTAAATAGGTTACCTACTGCAAACAATTCCAGGACTCTAGGACCGTTCCCCTAGAAGTAGTTCGAAACGGAAGAAGTGGGTCCGGCGCTAACAAAAAAAAAAGTGAAGCAACATATAAGGAAACAATGGAGAATAAATGTACGGGCTAGTATAAAAAAGAGAGCATAGAAAACAATAAACAAAAAACAGGAAATCATTAAAGGACAATCAGAATACGTATAATGTTAAGCGCGAAATAAAAAAAAGTAGGAAAAAACAAAAATCGTCAAAGAATAATCGACTCGAGTCGCCCGAGGGTTAAATATTGAGTAATGCCTGAGGTGCATACAACATTTTATTTTTCATCGTTCCAAAGAATGCATTTCCAATATACAAATGTTATGATTATTGTTTTCCCAACATTAAAGTGCTTCATACGAATCAAGTTGCATCTTTTTTATTAGATAATATAACTCCGTCAATTAATTTGACAGGCCGTTTGAGGGCATAATGAGATGACAATCCATTATGCCCTCTCATTATGCCCTTGGGCGTAATAGACTGCTTCATATATCACATATGACAGATGTAATGGACATATAATAGGCAAATGAAAAATAAAATAATTTAAATTTGTTTATTTGAAAATTAATCGTTTACTAGGAAAGGTTAAATTATCTGGACAGCAGCAATATTTTTAGTTCAGTTGAGGAATTAGGTTTTTTTAGTGCCTGTTGGAATTCGTTTGAATTTCGTATTTACTGATAAGACTCCTTTCACACTACCAGGTTTGACCGGACAGGTTCCGATTCTGATGAAAAACTGATGAGCAGATTGTTGTGAATAGGACTCTTCAGACTGTCAGGTTGCGATCATGCGCCTGATTACAGCCGGAGAAGTTGACTATAACTCTCGCCAGGAAAGATTGCCGGTCACAGCACACCTTGTGTCGATTTACAATCTTTGTTTTTATTGAGATGCAAGCGACTTCTGGAATAGGATGGTGCTAATGTTGAACAAAAAGTCTTTTTGTTCAAACATTGACACGATACTATCCCAGAAGTCGCTAGCACCTTACGCAAACAGAGCTTGTACATCGGAATCAAGTGTTCTGTGACCGGCAATCTTTCCTGGCGAGAGTTATAGGTATCTATGACGCCGGATCAAGACCGTACAGGTTTTCAGTCGTGTTTTTCAGGAGGTTGCATTCATACGGTCGTTCTGGACAACTTCGAGCGACAATATTGATGTTGAATGAACCTCCGAATCTACTTAGAAAACGTGACCTGATGAAAAACCCAAAGAATTTATTCCTTCATGTCCGGAACCTGATCGTCCAAACCGGATAATGTGAAAGGAGATAATCTTTTGTAANTCTGTACCGCTTACAAAAAAAGTTATTGTAAAAAAACAAAAAACCGTTTTTTACATGTTCCATAATTTTACCCTTTTGCCGTTTATTAACGATCCTAGAGATCGTTTATAATTTTGTATTGCTATCTGTCGCCTGCCGGTTGGTCTCTCCGTCTGTTCCTTTGTCTGTCTGTCCATCTATCTGTCCGTGTGAACGATAACTTTTTTTAGAAATGTTCGATCGCTTTTACATTTCCGTTAGTTATGAACTGAATTGCATGAAATTCAATATGGGCATAGCTTTAGCCATATAATACGCAATGCCAAAAGTTGAATCGAATCGATTCAAAATTCACAGTGCCCTTTTCGCATCTCGACCATTTATAAACCGAATTGCAAACTTTTTTACTTATAAAAGTATTTGAATGAAATTTGATACATAGGCACTTGGAATAAAGGAAAATCAAACGCCAATTTCAAAATTTGGTTTTGCGCATGCGCAGTGCCAACTTTTTTATTATGGAAGAATTTAAACGAAATTTGATACATAGGCACTTGGGATAAAGGAAAATCAAACGCCAGTTTCAAAATTTGGCTTTGCGCATGCGCAGTGGCAACTTTTTTATTTTTGGAAGAATTTAAACGAAATTTGATACATAAGCACTTCGAATAAAGGAAAATCAAACGCCAATTTCAAAATTTGGTTTTGCGCATGCGCAGTGCCAACTTTTTTATTTATGGAAGAATTTAAACGAAATTTGATACATAGGCACTCGGGATAAAGGAAAATCAAACGCCAATTTCAAAATTTGGTTTTGCGCATGCGCAGTGCCAACTTTTTTATTTATGGAAGAATTTAAACGAAATTTGATACATAGGCACTTGGGAGAAAGGAAAATCAAACGCCAATTTCAAAATTTGGTTTTGCGCATGCGCAGTGCCAACTTTTTTATTTATGGAAGAATTTAAACGAAATTTGATACATAGGCGCTTGGAACAAAGGAAAATCTTAGTTTATTAGTTAGTTATAGTAAATTAGTTTTAAAATTTAGGTTTGCGCATGCGCAGTTCCAACTTTCTTATTTAGAGAAGCATTGAAATGAAATTCTTCTCATAAACTGAAATTGAAGTAGCACGTCAACAATGGATTGCCCATGTGCAACGCTATCTTTCATATTTGTAGGCGGATTTTTACGATTTTAACAGAAGTTGCATCTTACAAATGGGAAATGAATGCAAGTGGAAATGCGCTTTATGTAAATCGTTTACGATTACTTTTTAACTTGTTACTCTTCCATCATACTACTTATTAGTTTATGATCCGCACTAAATAGATAATTTCGTTGAATTTTTAGGCACTAGTGCGCGAAAGTAGATAGTCAATTGTAAAATTGACGTTCCCGACTTTCGTGTTTTATTGGGAAAACGCGATTTAGAACGAAGGAGTGCAAAAAACATCATTTCATAGATTGCTATACACTATCAAATCATAACACATTTTGATATTTCTAATTTATTCCATTTGCAAACTTTACATTTTTGTCATAACATATGTACTTATAAACAATGAAATCCATTATTACCATTGCTACAAAATGCAAGGCAATTACATTAACATCTAATAGCGTTGTAAGGTTCAGGACGAAGCTTGTGACTTTTCCTGACTCTTAGTTTTCCTCCACCATTACATCTGGAACCGACAACTCCGAGCTCAAATGGCGTTGCTTTTACATTTTCCAGTTCTGCGGGTCTTCTAATTAGCAACGGGCGTATGTTTACGACCTTTTTAACATTTCTGGCAAACGGTTGAGAGGTTTCTTCACGTATAACGTCGACTCCCATTTTTGCATTAGTAACTATCTCCCTCCATATTTTCTTCTCTGCTATAATGCGCTTTCTAATTCTGCACCGCAGGACCGGATCTCCTTTGCAGATCTTCATAAAGTACTTGCTAGCCAAAGCCGCATTCAACAACGACTTGTCGTCTAAATACCTGCAACATAAAAATACAGTTAGAAAAACCAAAAACAATAAACAATGTAAAACTTACCGAAAAGTTTCAGCCAACATTTCCACTGGAAGCACACAGAGAGCGGGTAACGAGAAAGCTATTAGCGAAAACATTCTGCACCACTACACAACTGTAATTGATGGAAGGTGTGGGGCGGAAAACGTTTTATACGTTCTAGCAAGATGCACACTAAGGGCTACTCTTGCTTTTGATTGGGTGTGAAAGTTACATTTCACTTTCTAATGTAGCAGAAACTTTCACTTTTACATGTCCTCAAGCTGCTCATACAACATTTAACCCCTACAGACCGTATTATGAATTGTTTCATTTTTTTCGTTTGTACTCTCGTCTTCCTTTTTGTAAATAAAACCCGTTTGATTTTTGTTTTAAATTCTGAATTTGTTTATTTAGAATTAATCGTTACATTATTTACTAGGATAGGTTAAATAATCTGGCCAACAGGAATATTTTTAATTGAGCTGAGGAATTAGGTTTTTGTATTTTTTGAGCGCCTTTAGGAATTCGTTTGAATGTCATGTTTACTCATAAATCATAATAAATGCATTCTATGTGAGATCTTTTGTAATTTTTTTTTTAACTTACACATTGGCGTGTCTTTGAAATAAATCTGTTTACTACCCTTTGTAAAAGTGTTTGACGTGGCCGCCGGAAGTCGTACAACAATTTTTACTTGAAAATAAAAGAACCGGATTAAAATGAAGGAAAAAAGAGGGAGGAAGTGCAAGAGAACAAATGCATGAGAAGCAACGTGGTTACTCAAAATATTACCCTTTGCTGACTTGGAAAAACTCAAACTAAAAAGGGTAATTAAATAGCGTAATTAAATGTGTTAATAAGTCTTTTAACACCAATGGAGATGCACTATTAATTTTAATAAACTGATTAGGAAGATTGAATGTTATTAATAAATAATGGACAACTAATGAATCTTAATTAATGTCTCCCCGTAACAACGTATTTTGCGTGATCAAAATTCCTATCGGATTAAAGAATCTTTAACGCCTCCAGTACTGAACCATCTAATTCAACAACGTATTTATTTACATTCAGCCTCATTAATATAATTAAACTGCATATTTAAGGAATCAGGCTCTCTTATAAGTAAACGGGGCAAATTCCTCACGTTTATAATAACGACATAAATCCCGATTTTGAAAAACCGTCCAATTATTCCATTTGTGATAATCTAACCATCTACTCACATCACGAACTTTGTGAAAACAGGACGAACTTAATTTCTTATAAATCATGATTTGCCTACTTTTTACACGGCAAACGAAGGCAAACTTCTCTATCTATTTTTACTGTTGCTCAATGGCGGATAAGACGTAGCAGGTAAGTGACGAATTACAAAAAAAATTGCATTACATAATCGCAACGCTTGTTTAACAACTCAATTCTTATAAACGAAAGCATGTAAATACACTCCCACGTCGCAATAAATCGAATATATGTACTGAAAATACCGTTAAATGTATAATTTACGCGGTTTGCGCCATATTAGCTGCAGGAGATGCATACTCCACCAAAAAAAATCTTTACCATTAAACAGAAATTATATTAGCACATATTACGTACTCGTACTCGCCACGTAACTCTCTCATGTACATTCCTTAAACTTCCTTTATTGTTTGTATGCTATCGCTATCTGCTCAAATTTTATATAAAAGTTGGGTTACTCTTTTTGAACTCGGAAACAGAAGCCATAGAATCTAGAAGCACATATCTCAATTTCCGTGGATAATTTGAAAAATATAACCACTGAAAATGCATTTGGTAGTCAATTTGCCACACTTACTGTATGTGTAAGTGACTTACATACCAAGTTTTGTTGTAGATCCTAGATGTTTAACACTTTGTCAATGACACTTCCCTACCTCCAGTTTCGCTCTTACTCTTTCGATATTTAATGCCCACTGATTTCCCTTCGTAAATACTAAGAACATTCTTCTTATTAAATTATTGTATTAAATATTTCTGTGTAAACAATGTCGGTTTGGACGCTCAGGTTTGGATCTAGGCATTGAAAGCGAATGCGGGTGGTTTAATTATTAATGAAATGTTCATTACAACTTTGGTCAATCAATTTCGTCGGATTATTTACGAATAAACACAAAACGATTTTGCGTATCTGCTTTATTTATCTCATTGGGAAAGAAGGTTAAGAAGATTTTTTATCCCGATTTCTGCTATCAATTTTGTTTTGTTAATGCATTTGTGACAGCTCCTACTTGATTAATTAGGCTTTTCGTTTATTTTGTAAAATATCAATATAATTGTTTAAAGATAAGGTGACTTTTTAATCGTAAAAAAACTGTTTGTTTTCGTAGAAATGTTATATTTTAGATAAGATCATTTCCGAGTAAATACGTGACCAAAATCAAGCGCCCTGTCGCAGGTTGTTGATGCGTATCGAGTAACCAAGATTTCAATGATATTTAATGGGGGAAGTCCGTTTAAATACCAAAGACGCTTTTTCCCAGTTTCGAGGCCGAGTTGCGGTCCTTTGAAGAAGCCGCCTGTCCAGTTCCAGGCCGAGTTGCTGTTTGTTGGGAAGACGCGCGTGTCTAAGTTTAAGTTGATGGGAGAGTTGGTTGCCTTTTTTTCCGCTATTAAACAAATTCGTCAAAGAGAAGGCAGTACGTGCTGCGAACAGCAGTTTCATTGAATGTATAGTTCACGTTAAACGGACAGCCGTTCGAGTCGTCGCGTCGGTGGCGTATTTTTGCGTTCACTCAGATATCACAGCTTCTACAACCTGTTTGGAGAATTGAATTAAGTTTTGTGCGTCACGTCTCGTTTAAGTGCATTGTTTCCTTTAGTAATTAGTGTTTTTGTGTGTCCGGATTTTATTGGGATTAATAACTCGAAAACTGCAAGTAACTTTGAGATTCCTCTTATGGTCAATTTCATTTGTGCTCGCAGAATGAATTTTGTTTATGTAAAATCTTGTAACTCGTGTGTTTATTCGAACCATTTAACGATTCAGATAGAGTCTCATGCTGAATTACGATTAATTTTGTTGATTCGCGTCCAAAGTTAATTTCAAGTGCTTTAGAAAGACAAAAAGATAATTCAGAACTTAAAACAAAAATCAAACGAAGACGAGAATACAAAACGAAAAAAATTAAACAATTCATAATAAGGTCTGTAGGGGTTAAATGTTGTATGAGCACCTTGAGGAAATGTAAAAGTGAAAGTTTCTGTTACATTAGAAAGTGAAAGGCAACTTTTACACCCCAACCAATCAAAAGCGAGAGCAACCCTTAGCGTGCATCTAGCTAAAACGTATAAAACGTGTTCCACCCCACACCTTTCATCAATTGCAATTGTGTAGTGGTGCAGAATGTTTTCGCTAATAGCTTTCTCGTTACCTGCCCTCTGTGTGCTTCCAGTGGAAATGTTGGCTGAAATTTTTCGGTAAGTTTTAAATGGTTTATTGTTTTCGTTTTTCTAACTGTTTTTGTATGTTGCAGGTATTTGGACGACAAGTCGTTGTTGAATGCGGCTTTGGCTAGCAAGTACTTTATGAAGATCTGCAAGGGAGATCCGGTCCTGCGACGCAGAATTAGAAAGCGCATTATAGAAGAAAAGAAAATATGGAGGGAGATAGTTACTAATGCAAAAATGGGGGTCGATGTTATACGTGAAGGAACCTCTCAACCGTTTGCCAGAAATGTTAAAAGGGTCGTAAAAATACTCCCGTTGCTAATTAGAAGGCCTGCAGAACTGGAAAATTTAAAAGCAACTCCATTTGAGGCAGGAGTTGTTAGTTCGAGACGTAATGGTGGAGGAAAACTAAGAGTCAGGAAAAGTCACAAGCTTCGTCCTGAACCTTACAACGCTATTAGATGTTAATGCAATAAATTGTAGCAATAGTAGTAACGGACTTCTGTGTTTATAAATATGTTATGACAAAAATGTAAAGTTTGCAATTAGAATAAATTATAAATATCAAAATGTTTTAGTGGTTTTTGGTCGGTCCCTTTCAATCCGTTTATGAATTATTTTTCCTGGACTTAATTTAACTATTTATAATCTCGGGATAGTTATTTGCAATTTTAGTGCGGTTGTTTGTACGTTGGGTTTGGTATAAACTCCTTCCTCCTGGATATTGGAATAGAAAATGGGCTATTTCCTACTAAATGAGAAGTAGGCCCAAATTTTTTTTTGCATGCCATAGAGGGTCATCTGATGGTTAAGAATCCAAGTTTTCGATTTCTTGTGCTTTCCTCGTACCACCCCTAAAACTCCCATTTGTTTGGTTTCTTTTTAGTTTTGCAATCATCTTTTTAAAGGTTCACTTAAATACTGCCCCCAAATTTTCCAAGGAGAAATGTTCTGGAAGCAAGTACTCAGAAGAAAATAAGTTAAGGTAATTTTGTTTAGAAGGAAATCCCGCCAAATACGGTAGAAAAAACGCAAACGATCCAAAACAACAGAAAGACATTCTTGACAAAGAATATTAAACTACGTTATTATGGAAGCAATTCTGTGATATAAATAGCATGTAAATAAATATTAACAGTTCTCAACTGTCAAAGTGTGTAACTCGTTGTGTGCACCGAGTTTTTGAGATACGAGATAATCCCGACCGATATTGTATCTTGTATAAGATTCGATTCGATTTTAATATTCCGCGAGCGAATCTTCCAAGGGCGAGTCTTCCAATGGCGAATTTTACAGGGACAAGTCTTCCTGGTGGCGAATACTCGTGGGGGGAGTTTTCCGGGGCGAATTTACCGTACGCAAAGCACTAAATTCTGTGCAACTGTATAATCGATACCGATAGTGATATCATTAAATTTAGTTATAAATTCATTGGTGATATCACGATACATTGCTGTACCCACAACCAAAAAAAAAGGTTTTACGAGCAAAAATGACTTGACTAATCATCCATCGTAGCTAGCTACCTATTAACGAATTGTATCTAAGAAACCCAATTCTATTTTTGGCGGTAACGATAAAAGCCAATAAAAGCAATCCACAACGTGTTAAACGCACGTCGTACAGAATTATTAAAGTTTCTATTCCCATTACTCATCCCTTTACTCCTTATCGAAACACAAATCAGACCTTAAAATCGCCTATAAATCCCTAATACAACTTTCACCCCGCGATAACTATCCATTCACACAACTAACTCAGAGTAACACCCAATTTCTCTGTAAGAATTTATAATTCTATAGATCTGTTTTAGATTAAAAACGTTAGTCGCATATATTAAGCATGTTTAGTTGTGGGTAAATTTATGTGCGCTTTCTTAATGTTGTACTTCCACAAATGTATACAAATATTTGAAACAAAAGAGGTTTTAGAGTGTGTGATGGGCGAAACTCAAAAGTGTTTTTCAATTAAAGGTTAGTTACCCAGCAGCAGGTGTAAAGTGCTCACCTTTCAAGTAGCGCTACCAATTTGCAAAATCGCCATTAGTTTGTTTTAACATTTATGTACGTATTAAAATGCGCTACCGTTTTCATTATACTTTGAGATGAACTAAAGAAAGATGAATCGGAATTGTCTGTGAAACCTGAATCTTACTTAACAGGTGAAATTAATTAACTTTTGTCTAATAAACACTACTTATCGCAACGGAATAAATAAGAACCTTTTGTACGCAACTTGGTGCAGACACCAAAATAGCGACTGCAAACATTCGTTTCGCAGCAATATTTACAGTTCAATTCTGTTTTTCAGATCGGTTGAAATCTGACTAGAATCAAAGTTTTCCTCCCTTGAATTGGAGATCACCCAAACTTAGCCGCGTTCGGTTCACCGTGTATTCTTTTAGCAAAACAAAAATATTCGCATAGATTATCCATAAGATTATCCCAGCGGTAAGGGTGATTGAGTTAACTGTTTCGGGCGGCTTAACGTGAACTCTCCCGTGGCTTAACGCGAATTCACTCGCGGCTCAGGCTCTTAATTCATATAACTTCGAAGCAAGCTCTTTCGTTAGTTAGTCTCAACTGCCCCACGACTCTACCATCAACCAGATTCCGATCATCCGAATCTGTTCCACAAATCAGCTATCTTCTTCTCAACCAATGAAGCAACCCAAATTGACAGGTCTTCCCAAACACACGTTGAACGCCTCACATCAGCAGAAACTACTCGGAAACCATTTGTCCAAAAAATACAACCGCAAAATTTTGAAGAAACCTTACTCTATAATGATACTACTTTCGATAATTTGCGTCGCCCAATGCGTCCAATCCACACCTTTGCAGAGCAGGATAAAGTAAACAAATAACAGAATCTGATATTGTTTGGAAAATCCTGTTTCATAAATTTCGCATAAACAAAAAATTCATAAAGTTTGGTCGAAATCAGTAAATAATTACGAAAGTTAGAGTGTTTATTGGAAGTGATACAATGTATACAGGATGCCCATTATGTATGGAATATAGTATACAGGGTGGTGACTTGCGTCACGCATCATAGCGATTTCAATGTAAAATTCATAACATGCGATTATTGGCTCCCCAAATTATTTTAGAGCAAAAATGTATTAAGGTTTTTTGTAGAAAAAAATTTTGTACGTCAATAAACCGTATTAGTTTTCAATTTTTTACATAATAAAGACGGAAAATTGGAAAAATAAAACCCGCATCTTTTTCAATAATCTGCGATGCCATGGAATTTTCTAAAACAAAAAGATGTCCAGTTATCAATTAGCAGCAGTTCGAAATGGATTTTATGATCCACTTGGTTACTGTCTTGCAGTTAATGATAACTTATTCGAGCATTTATTGTAATAATAATAATATTTTATTGTGTGTTGTGTTTATACACTTACACTCGTCAACAAAGATAGGTACATAAACAATAAACAATAAAACGGACGTATAGTTACAATCACATTGTGTATATGAACGGAGAACACTTACAATAACTAACAAACTCGTCGAACGAATAAAAAGCATTACTTAATAGAATTTGTTTAATTTTTAATTTGAATGTAGAGAAAGGTAATGATTGTATATTAGCTGGGAGACAATTAAACAAAAATTGGGACTGATGTCGTATACCAAATTGAGATATTGCTAATCTGCAAAGGTCAGTGCGAATATTGCCCTTGAGTCTAGTGTTATGGTCGTGAACTTTTGACTGTTGTACATTAGTAAACATATTTTGCTTAGCGTAACACACTGCAGAAAGGATATAAATACAGGGAAGAGTTAAAATTCTTAGATCAATAAATGCCTTACGACACTCGTCCCTATAACCAAGACAAGATATGACCCTAATAGCTCTACGTTGGAGTTTAAAAATGCAATGCCAATGGGAGCTATGACCCCATGCTAGTATGGCATATGACATAATACTCTGGGCATAGGCAAAATAGGCACTTGTAGTAATATTAATGGAGGTATTATAACGCAATCTAGTAAGTAAAAATATTGATTTATTTAATTTTTTACTTACACTATTGCAGTGATATTTGAAATTCAATTTTGAATCAATGTTGCACCCCAAAAAAGAGATTGACTGGCAACTAATTTCAATAATACCTTTCTTTAAGGACAGAGGCATAATAGTAGTTTTGGATGCATTTAATTTTAATTTGTTGTCCGTGCACCACTCCGAGACAGCAGCAACGCCTTCCTTTATAGTTGAATACGCAACGTCAAGCACTTGATCAGTAGATATCAGTTTGGCGTCATCGGCATACAATATGCATTTCACCTTTAATGGCAAAGATGCAGGTAGGTCATTTATATAAATTAAAAATAACAATGGGCCAAGAATGGACCCTTGGGGTACACCATGCATAATCGGTAATTTCCCGGAAATGACATTATTAAAGATGACACATTGATATCTATTGCTCAGATATGAAGCAAGTAGTGATCGACTGACGCTGCTGAAGTTGTAAACCTCTCCAAGCTTGCGTATTAGAATGTCATGTGACACACAATCGAAAGCTTTGGAGTGGTCCACAAAAGCAGCAACCGTATGCTGTCTGGTCTCGAAGCAGTTTAGAACACTGATAGTAAAAGAAGTGATTGCATCGGAAGTAGACCTTCCTTTTCTAAATCCATACTGATGGCGATAGAAAATATTGTTAAATTCGAAAAAGTGTACTATTTGCTTATAGAGCACCTTTTCAATTATTTTACTAAAAATAGGGAGGTTGGAAATTGGTCTGTAACTACCAGTATCATTACTATCTAGCCCTTTTTTAGTAATTTGGTCTTTCTTTATGTTGAATTCGCTGTTCTAAATATAATACTTTTTGATAGAATTTGATTTGTTTTATAGCACATTCCATGGCATGACGGATATTGGCGTAGTTTTTGTATTAGAAAATTCCATGGCATCACAGACTATTGAAAAAGATGCGGGTTTTATTTTTCCAATTTTCTGTCTTCATTATGTAAAAAATTGGAAACTAACGCGGTTGATTGACGTAAAAAATTGTCTATAAAAAACCTTAATACATTTTTGCTCTAAAATAATTTGGGGAACCAATAATGGCATGTTATGAATTTTACATTGAAATCCCTATGATGCGCGACGCAAGTCACCACCCTGTATATCTCAGTAAATACCGAATGTATACAAAATTTTTATAGGTATATGAAAATTGTTTAACATTTGATTTCCCATAATAAGGCAGCATTTTAGGCTCATTTGATAGAGATTTTTTTTCTCTTTTCGATGATGTAACATGTTAGTACCCTAATACAAAAAAAATTTTCAAAAAAACTTATTATAATCACATCATTAACATTAATCTAGATATCCTACATCAAAATAAAGCAAATGAATGTGTACCTTTGTTACCATTTTATTGCAAATTTCGGTTTGTCTTCAAGGTTTAATAAATAATGTAATAATAATGGCGATCGCTCGCCTCGCTCGTAAAAGTTTGTTGTTATTTTTGTGTTATTCAATGCAAGTAGTAATCTTTGCATTTCTTATAATGTATTTGTGTTTTGTATGCAGGATTTTATATTTTTTGTGAGTTTTCAATCCTTGATTTTGAAATTGACTTGATTTAACCCCAATGCAATTCAATGTGTTTGGTACCGTTAATCGCGTTCAGTTTCGGTGTAATGTTTGATAAATTTTTGTTTATGTTTCGATTATATGGTCTTAGCCCCAACTTTGATTTATATTTTTGAGCAGTCTTTTAAACATGTGGAAATTATCGAATTGTTTGGTGTGTATTATGTGTACCGACTTGTTGTTTGTAAACTAACATTTTTGCCTTGAAGAGACGGTCACGGGGGTGGCAAAAACTGTAACCAAATGAGTTACGACACTCAATACCTGGGCTGATTTCTACAATCAACGGTAGGCTGGAAACCCCGAACGAGGGGCGAATTATCTATCTCGGGGGCGAGATTCTGCAAATAAAAACTCTTAGGTTTAGAATCTATGTGTGGTATATGAATTGCGATTCACTGATTTCCACATATTTGGTCGTAACATTGAATTTGCCTTAGAGGGCCATGTTATTATCGGTCTTTTATTTATTTATTTATTGTCCCTCTCTTGTTCTTGGGCTCAATTACAGAATGACCCGCATAATGCTCCTGCAGTAGGTCTTAAGTTGCTCTATACTACTTCGGCATTTACCGAATTAGGAACACTGCAGGAAAACCACATTCGGAGTAGCCGGCAGAATGCTCGAAACTGATCTAAGGAAATTCCCATCTCTGTCACAGATGAAAAATTCTAACCTCAGCCCAGGTTCGAGAACCCGACTTTGCGGCTATGTAGCTCAATGCTCTACCACTGAGACACACAGTCGGTCTTGCTCCTAACAAAAGAATTTTATTCAGTAAAATTCTATGTATTTCACCCTTTCTCAGAATTTTGGTACCTGCTGTCCTGACCCATTTTCCCAAAAACTTGTTTTTAAACTATATGTCAACTCTCGAAGCCTGCATGCTGCATATTTTGTTGGTTTAATAATTTTATGTTATGCATTCTAATCATTAGCAACTATAAATTTTGCTACACAATTTAATATTAATTCATCGGCTGGTTTTTTTCTTGGCCAGTTCTTTTTTCCCAGCCTATTATATTTTTCTTCCTTGCAATTTAATTTATATCGGCTTAAATTTCCGAGTTTTCACAATCTTCATAATATGAGCAATTATTATTAAAGAAACTTTTCACAATTTTCAGTCCCTAATGTACTTCAGGTCATAGCTAACCAAAGGGGGCTCTGCTTTAGATGTGTGATCATATGCCACTTTTTTTATTTCAAATTTAAGCAGGATCTGTTTAGTTTTTGGAGGGAATAGCCATTAGGATGGCTATTTTTGAACGTTGCCGGGTTGATTTTATTTCCGTGTTCTTGTAGTGTAAAATTATCGCAGAACCAGGGGGGTAAGTACACTACTTTCACTGTTTTTAGTTATGTGCCTCCACGACGATTTTTTATTTTCTTGGAAATATAAGACGTTAGACTCGCAATATTCGAACATCAAACAGCACTAATGATAGTGCGTTTTTTCGAAAACGAGTCATGGGTGGGACCAATTTTACAAAAATATTTTATTAACGAGCTCCTAGCGAGTTTATAATTTTGCGGTGTCTGTCCGTCCGTCCGTCCGTCCGTTAGCACGATAACTCATAAACGAATGCACCGATTACGATGAAATTTTGCAGGTGGATTCTTTATCAAATTTGTAGATCGGAGTTCGTGAATTGGCAATGTAGGCCAAAAAATAAAGTAGGCCCTTTTGACATCTCCGTTAGTTATGAACCGAATTGCATGAAATAGCTTTAGCCATATAAAACACAATTCCAAAAGTTGAGCCCAATCGATCAGCTTTCACAGTGCCCCTATAGCCACTTGGAATAAAAGCAAATTTACCGCCAGTTTCAAAATTTGGTTTTGCGAATGCGCAGTGCCAACTTTCTTATTTATGGAGGCATTTAAATGAAATTTGATACATAGCCACTTGGAATAAAAGAAAATTTACACCAGTTTCAAAATTTGGTTTTCAGGTTTAACATTTGGTTTTGCACATGCTATAGCCATACCCAGGAGCTCGTTTGTTATATTTGTTTAATTTATTTTTTGTTCGTTTTTCTTGGAAATGTAAAACGCGAGCCTCTCCATATTCGAGCACCAAACAGCACCAACAATCGTATGTGTTTTTTTTAAAAACGAGTCATGGGTGGGTCGAACACAATATTATAGTTTTTTTCGTTTTTCTTGGAAAGTTGAAATGCTGGAATCACAATTTTCGAGCTCCAAACAGCACTAACGTAGCAAATCACATGTCGTTTCATCTAATTAAAAATGTATGGGGGGGGGGGGGCTAACTTCACACTTGACTTTTTTAGGAACAGCGAAAGAATCTGTTTTGTCTGGCATTTAGCAGTACTAACATAGCACTATCGCCTGGTATGTTCATTACTTCGATAAGTAAACATTCAATGTGAAGATGGCTCCGCCCCGGTTTTTTAAATTTTTATCATGTTATGTAGCAGCACTAACGATAATCTTCGAGCACTAACCTGGCACCAGCTGTCGCCGCATTTCTGTCAAATTATTTCATGTGGGCGAGGCCAACTTCACATGGGTCGTTGAGCTTCGGGGAACTACATCGAAAAATAACATATTTTTTGATTTTTTGACACGCGCAGTGAATAATTATTGCTCACTTTACAAAATGCTACTAGAGCGTTTACCTGAAACCGTCAAGAAAATCTAAATTTCAGGGCTATTTTGACATTAGAAAGTTGATCTTTACCTGACTAGTACTGTTTGACTCCCATTACAGTCCTAGTACCTACATGCAAAATAACAATTAGATCGTTCATTGAATAAGTTATTCAATCAACGATTGGATAATTATAATGCAGACTATGTGGATATTTTTAAATATTAATATACCTACATAAAGGATAATGGTTTTTTAATTACTAACAATTAATGGAATATGTGTGTGGAAGTAATTATTCCTTTAGTTTTGCGCCAGTCATTAAAAGGTTTGTACGCCTTTTCGTACCTCTATCTTGACTTTATGGGGAGCGAATATTGCACTACAGCGGTCGCAGCTTTGGCTACATTATAACAACGTTTGGCGTAGGTACTCTTCTTCACTGATACCTGCTTTTGTACCTAGTTATAAAGACTGTATAGTTGAAAAGTACAAAGCATAAACTGCATTAAAAATGACACTGATTGTTTTAATTATTTTGAAATCTCTATGGAAACAATTAAATAAAGTTATTTTAGCATGCGTGATTAGGTATCAAAATTTCACACATATGAATAATTTAATTTGGAAAATTTATCTACATGTTGCGGTTTCAGGTAAAATTTTATACATTGTGAGTCCACTTGACTTGGAGCCATTAAAGAGATACTCTGACGCTGAGCGTCCTCGTACTTTTCAATAAGCCTCCGCGTCATGTAAACGACCACTTTCATGACTTATTATGTAAATAACTATTAATTAACATGGGTTTCACAAATTAATGGCATTAATGAAATCAGGCTCTTGAATCTTACTGTAATTTATCAATAGGTGGGGTATATGTAGGTAGACTATAGTGCAATGAAAAGCTGGTTCGGCGGCAACTTCAGAAATCTGTGAATATTCTGAGGTTT
This sequence comes from Photinus pyralis, assembly GCF_008802855.1. Classification (NCBI taxonomy): domain Eukaryota; kingdom Metazoa; phylum Arthropoda; class Insecta; order Coleoptera; family Lampyridae; genus Photinus; species Photinus pyralis. Next base: position 26,573,946 of record NW_022170663.1, read on the forward strand.
CTTGAGGTTAATTAGCGTGTGAAACTTAGAATAGCACCAATCAAATCCACAAATATAATAATTACATCACAAACAAATCGAGTGATGCATTTCTAAAGAGCATGAAATTGAAATTCTGACACACGGCTTCCACTGTTCAGACTCAAGCGCTGTAAAGAACATGATCAGCGGTAGACATGTGTATGATTTTAATTAATTACATTTTATAGATCTTATAGATACCTTTACAAGGAAACTGGCTATATTTAGAAATCAATTACGATTAATTTGAACCTAACAAGATGATACAAAGTACGTACGTTTTCAATAGAATTCGTGATGTGAAAACAGCTTTTCCCTTCGGTTGAAATTAAAATCACGCTAATTTTTTCGCATATAGGTATATTTTAATGGACATCAGTCAACTTAATAATCTAATAAAATATTCTATAATTACAAGGGACATTTAACGTTTCCTGCCGTTACGTACATCTTAGGAAATATCTTCATTTATTAATTGCACGATCCGGCGATTCGTGCGCGCGGGTATATCTTCTCCTGATGAGATGAGAACGCATTGGTAGATAAGGTGTGACTTTAAAAATGTATTGAATTACACTTGCTAATAATCGCTTTTTTGAGTTTATTCCACTTTCACATTTTGAAAAGGTCGCCGCCGCCGCTGTATCCCATTACAATTCGGTTGAAATTTAGAAGAAAAAAACGGAAGTGGCGTTTGGTTTGAAGGATTCACTTTGTTAATATTTAAATTAGACGATTTATTTGAGGTAAATGGACGGGACGGCTTGTGAAGTATTACGTATAATCGATATCATCTTTCACTTTACAAAAGAAGAATGCGAGCTGAAGAGTTTTGCGGTTTCTATTCATTAATCACGGTGTACAAGTTTGGCTAGGACAAATGTACCTCTATTGTCCGAAAAAAATTAAGCACTTTCGCACATTAAGGCGGAAATAGATTTTGGTTACTTTCCAATGTTCACCAGTAAATAACACTGCACATTGCACAACTTTTTTCTTGGTACGAAACATATTTGATGAAAATCCTCCTGTGCAAACGGTCTTCCTTGTATTAGGATACCTCGGCGAACCCTTATTCAATCTCTTCAACTAAATGAATAAAGAATTCTCTTTATTACCCCGTTCGAAAAATGCAAGTTAGCAAATGGATCAATGAAGAACTCATTCGTTTACCTCAAAATTAATTCAGTCGACTATTAATTGGTTTCTTCGTCAAATTCATATTATAAAAATCGGGATAATAAGCAATCTTGAGACGTCTTTATTTTAAGATGGACTTTAATCTTCCGTAGCTTAAATAAAATGGTTACGTACGTGAAAAAAACAACAACGCACAATTATTAACTACGCGGTAGACTTGGAAAACTAAAACGCAAAAAGTTTAGGGAAATTATTCCCTTACAAAATGTTTAGAACACTTGAAAGTTATATATGGGTGACCGCCTTAACTTCGCTGACAACTTCGGCTAATTGTCTCTCTCGGTTCTACACGAATTCCCCGCGGCTTAATCTAAGTTCTTTACACAAAATAAACTCTACCGTAGACTTAACATTTTTAATCGCTCAACACGAACGCTATCGTGGCTTGACGCACATTTCCCCCATCGCTTCCTGCCAACAACCGCTACTTTTCATTTTTAACTCACACCCATTCCATAACTATATATAATAAAGATAATCGAGAGTGTATATTATTTGACTAAAATTCGTGCGCCTACGGTAGCGAAGTATATATACATGAGAAATACAACACGTAAAATTGCGAATTAAAGTTGTTTGTGACTATCATTCACAAATAGAAATGTACCGGGTGACCCCTGTTCCTCGGCCATATTACGAGAACCGTTCGTCATATGCCTTTAATAATTAATTAATTAATTTCATTTTCCCAATATTTGAGGTTAGGAACGAGATTTTGAAAAACGGTTTTCACTGGTCTCTTTGAATGTCATTTGGCTACTTTTTCATAAAGAAAAAGTCATATCATTCCATTTGAATGCTCTTTTCAACCATACCGAATTTGTTAAAATCGGTCAAACGGTTAAGAAGTTAAAGCACGTGATTGCACAAACAATTGAACGTTTTTGAAATAACTGAGTTTTTGTTTTTAAGAATATGATAGATAAACTGGTTCTCTTTAAAAAATGTGAAAAAAGAATGTTTAGTTTATTATGCCAACTTTAAAGAAAATGCAATTTAAAAATTTAAGATGGCAGTTGCGCTCTCTGGTGGTCATTTTTAGAACTTGAAAATATTTTCCAGCGATTCTTCATAAGCGATTTACCCAATAATTTTTTTACCCCTAAGTTATACGACAGACGGTTCCCGAGATATGGCCGAGGAACAGTCTTATCTTATTAGGTCACCCGATACAGCCTTGAAACTATTACGTTAAATACGAACAATAGTGGAAACCTTAACCCACAAGGATAAAAACGGCGTGAGTTAAATAAAGTAATACTAGAAATGCGAAACTTTATCATTCATGGCGAATTAACTTATAAAAATGTGTAAGGTTGTAATTCATTGCGCGCATAAGGCGGTCGATTGTGCGCAAATAATATTTTCTATGTGACATTGATATTTATCGTCGGATCAACTAATTGTCGAGTGACGATATTTGAACAAAGTCAAAGCAGCCATTCATTATACGAGACCTACGAATTTGTATCAACTGTCATTTTCATTCATTTGGATCAGCCTGTGGAATAATCAGTACTTAGAGTTTGGGCGATCAAGGAACATCAATATCATTATTGCTCTCTAATTTGATGTAGAATTAACATTTATTTTTTGATAAGAGCAGTAGATAATGGTAGAATTTGATTTTTTTTACATCAATAAATATTTTGAAACTTATATTTTTGTCTTTATTTGCTGGCAAATGGTCTGAATCGGGTGAATAAGAGAAGCAACGATTTTCATTTTTCAGTTCAGAGAGAAAAATGTTCAGTGTATATTTAATTCGTGGTTTTGTTCCATTTTGCGTCAAAAATTTGTAGCGGCTCAAGCCATAGTGAATATCAGAATCGTCTCTTTTACCTAGTGAATTCTACAACTCGCCTCAACCGGTGATCCCCGTTAAATTAACGGGTCGCGCTACTTGTATTTTTTAAGAATTTCCACCAATTTAATTAATAGTCATTACCTTAATCATTCGTATTATACACAAGTATAAATTGTGCACAACTCTTGTGCAGATAAGGCGCATTTTTTTAACCGAAATAGCTTTTGACATCACCAATGGATATATTTATTGCAGACGTCTCAATCGCCCTTTGTGAGTACCCTCTTCCGACAATCCGTTCTTGAGGTATAAGGGGTCGAAGAGGAGGGCTATGGTTGATAGAAATTGATTCCTTTCGTTGAGACCTTTCATTAGAGTACCATGAAGTTCCACTAGTTCCACCCCCCCTTCCCCTCCTCCCCGTACTTTGATAAAAGGACAGAAAGAAGGGCAGTAGTTAGTAGAAAACGGTTCCTTCCGTTGAGACCTTTAATTAGAATACAATGAGAGATCAAATTAATTTTTAACCCCCCCCCCCCTCAGGCCCCATCGCATCGCTTACTGATCTCGAAAAAGAGTCGCACGGGAAAGTTATAGTTTGTACAAACCAATTTATTTCGATAAGAGCTATTCTAATGAAAGCATACGATGAAGGGTAGAACATGTGTTACCCCCCTCCCCCCCCATTTTCTAATGTTTAAAAGTTATACACGTTTTACTTTCAAAAACAGCATCTCAGGAAATAATTCGCGGGGGGGGCCTTTTAGACAGCGAAATTTGATGGCCGTCTGGCACACCTTCAAGCTATAGGCTACCTACTTGAAAATATTCCAGGACTCTAGGACCATTCCCCTAGAAGTAGTTCAAAACGGTAGAAGTGGATCCGGACGGACGGACAAAACGCAAACAATAGCACACTTTTTTTAATTCTAATAAAAAATACGCTAAGAATGGGTCAAACGCAAAGCCCCTTAAAATTTTCGCGATAGGAAAATTGCGAAGTTTTCTTCAATCCTCTGATTAAGGTAACAAAGCTCGATTAAAGTGCAGGCATCCACCCCATAGGGGTCGTCATATTATCCATAATACGCGTAGCGTTATTTGAATACATCCGGAACTATACAGAGATATTCATTAAGAAGTAGACATAGGGATTTACGTGCATTGTTTTTCCCTGTGTCTACTTTTAAATGACAAAATCTCTTCTGAAGGTCGCCTAATTTTATACAACCAAAATATCTTCTTAAAACAAACAGATTTTGCTATCCTATTAATTAATTTGAATGTTGTTGCTTTGGCTTCCGTTTCTTCATTTTCGTTCGTGTGCGATACATTCAACTGTCAAAGATTTATTTTCTGTGAAACCAAAGTAACAATATTCAAATTAATTAATATGACAGCCAGATCTTTATTTGTTTTAAGAAGCAGTTATTTTGGTTGCGCCCCTCAGAAGAGATTTTGTCATTTAAAAGTAGACATAGGGAAAAACAGTACACATAAATACCTATGTCTACTTCTTAATAAATATCACTGTATATGAGCAACATTCAAAATGGAAAACCATAAGCCGCTCCCTTCAGATCTAAGTTAGGTTGCGCAAGTTACATTTTTTCCAAAAAGGGGTTAGCAACTCTACGATTCCGAGGGGAAGATTTGGGGCAGCATTATATTAACAACAGTAGGCACTTGCGCTGGTAGTAAAAAAATAGGATCGTTTGTATACCGTGAGCGCGTTTAATTATGATGACATTGATTAATGTACATTAACCGCAAATAAAATTTAAAAAAAATTAAACAAAATAAATGTTAAAAGAAACAAAAACACCAATAAACCACAATAATTAATTAAAACCTTCAAGCAACAACTGACGGACAAAAATTGTGTGCCCAATAACTGGGTTCCCATATAAAAACAATAGAGAATAGATGATATATTAATCAACTTCGAATTTGCTGAGAATAAGTGATATAAACTAACCTATAAATAGTGAAAAATATTGTAAACAACGGAAATATGAAAAATATGCTTACCTAGATTAAGGCTGGCGAATCCCATTCGCGTTATGACGCTTAGGTAATTAATTTAAACAACGGTAGCGTGATGATTCTGGATTTTCCAATTCAATATAACATTCAGCGCTGTGATGTATCAGAAACGTCAAATTTAACATGCAGGTTATCTGCTAAAAGACGTTATTTTGCCTAGGCAAAATGACATTTTTGACAGATAACCTGTAACGTTAGTGATACATCACAGGGTTGATTTTTCACAAAGATCAACCTGTCATCTCCCCTACAAAGGTAAAAGTGATCATTTCCGCAAACTAAATCGTACCAACCTTGCACAACGCACTAAGAGCGCATTCTATTTCTGTGATTCAGCAATAGCTAAATTCTATAAATGAGGAACTAAAAGCTCCAAACTTCAGCATTCAAAACAAAGCGTTCTGTCACAAGCTGTCCATGCTTTTAAAGGCATGCAGTAATAAATAGCAAATTAGTTTTAACGAATAGCAACGCGTGACTGATAACAGGATGCATCCAGTGGCGCATACATTTTTTTGGAATTAAAATGAAGCCATTATGAGTCGATATAGCATTCCAGAGAGTATCGTTTCATCGAACACGTCACGTAAAAGAAATACAATTAAGTCGACGGCGTTTACGTCAACGATAATACACATCTGGGCACAAGTGATTTGTTTCACTTAATTAACGGCGACGTTAATTTCGTTATAAGCTCCGCGTTTCCCAATCTATGTCGATGTTACATTTTATTAATAGAACAGAATCATTAACTCTTATATTATAATAATGCTCGGAGAGAATGAAAAGTTCATAAACCAAATAAGGCTGTGTGCGCCGTATTATTAAAATAGATTCGAGTAACCCAGTGAGACAAAGTCAAAGGTTAAAGTGTGCCCGGAAGCTATAGGGAGGTCCTCCATCTCGGATAACGTGCACTTTCACCTCCTGAATCCTAGAAATAATATATATCTCCGAGAAGAGTATAATAATACATTACCTAAGTTCGTTTTACAGCTTTAAGGTTACAGTTAGCGAAGTATAATACAATGAAAGCGATAGTAACTTACTTTCTTATTTGCATTTGTCAACAAGAATGGCATGTGTTTTTAGGAAACGTTCCGTTACGTAACATTCACCGTCTTGTCTTAAATAATCGCTTCAAATGGAGTTGTTAGACAGATTTCGCATTACGTACAACCATTGAATAAAATAGTGTTTTTATTCAATGGTACAACTAAATTATTGAGATGTTGTTCGGGACCCCTCGCTGTTAACAACTAAAATACAAATATAAATGAGACAAACATACCGGCATCTTTATTAAATTGTCATGTCATCTTCGTATTCCCTTATTGCCAGTTTTTTTTCGACAGAGGATTACAAGAGCGAATAAGATATATTGTAAATAATACTTTGTTTTTTGCTATGCTGGAATTTCAGGATCAATAACCAGCATCCCATAGAAACAGGTGTGGGAGGCGAATGGCTTAATTCGCTTTCTCAAATCCAACCCTTCAAGACAACGGATAATCCTAAAAGGGCGTTATAAGTATGGTAATCAATAGGAATATCCTTCATTTAACTGAAATTCCTTCCAAATGAGTTATTATTTTGCACATTATATGATACAATTCTACTCCATTCAGCCAAAGATCGATTTCTTAAAGGATCCTGAGTCCCTTGAATAAAATTTAAAGCAATTTCTTAAAGAGAACCGATAGTTATTTTGAATACAAATCAAAAGGAATTGCGTTACCTTAATTATAGCATATTCTGGAATCGATGGTTTCTCTATGGTACAAGTCAGTTCCGCCTTTCTTAAAATGGATGGGCAATATAGAACGAAACCTAGATCTCCGGAGGAAACACCATGATAATAATTTCTTAATGGGCGTCCGGTTAATTTACCTTCCAGTTCCACAAATCTTCAGTGTTAGCGATATCAGTAGTATTTTGACTTAACCCGCGAGACTCGATTTTGGACTGACAGGCGGCTTTTGCACTAACTTTAAATTGTTGGTTCTTTAATCTGAACTCCACCAAGGTGCAAACGCGAATTGAATGAACCTGGTTTTCCGGCTGACGGGCCTAGTACCTAAAATACAGACACTCTCTATTCCATTCTTACTTTTTCAATTTACAAAAATGCCTCCAAAATGGTGCTGACATGTTAGAGCGCTAACCAATAGACTGCGCCTACTTAAGCCAATCACCCGCATATAAAAACCGTCAATCAACACCCACTACATTTCAAGATCGTTACGTTCGCGCTTCCTACGCTGCTCCATGGAATTACTGTGAATTCTGATTCAGTTGTTTTGGTCACGTAAAATATTGTGTTATCGCCCGTCAGACTAGCACTCATAACTTTTCCCAAGTAATTAACAATGACTCACAAAATATATATCACCAAATTTTAAAATTAGAAATGAATAAAATTGTGCATTTACCTGTTAATGGAATCACCCAATACTATGCTGATGTATTATTTAATCATATTTTTGGAAAAAATATTTTGCAATTCCGTCGACTTATTAAAAACAGTCAATTAAAAGAAAGAAATTGGGTTTGTCTTCTGGGAAAAACATTTATCTTGAAACCTAAAGTAATTTTCTTCCGTAAAACGGACTTTACTTAACAAGTATAAATTGTGCACAACTCCATGTGCAGAGAAAGCGCATTTTTTTCAACCGAAATAGCGTTTCTTTTGACATCACCAATGGATATATTTCTTGCAGACGTCTCATTCGTCCTTTGTGAGTACCCTCTTCCGACAATCCGTTCTTGAGGTATAAGAATATACCAGATCACGATAAGAGGTCGAGGAGGAGGGCTATAGTTGGTAGAAATTAATTCCTTTCGTTGAGACTTTGAGGCTACCTACTGCAAAAAATTCCAGGACTCTAGGACCATTCCCCTCGATATTGACGAGGATATTGACAAAATTCATTAACAATCCCTTTTTCTTGACAACAAAAATGTCTTCGGCACATTCTGCAATTTTACAGTTTTCCATCCAAGATTTAGAGTTAAAATTTGTTTTTCAAAATTAAGTTTGAGATAGTTATTTTCTTTAAAAAAAAACATTTACAAAATCGAAAAGGGGAAGCTAGGTAAAGCCCTGAATTTGATATTGCTATGTGGTATGGCTGCTGAGAAAAATTGAACAATCTCTTTGTGAATTGAAAAAACGGGATCTCCGTCACTCACAAAGAAATAGAGAAGTGATTCGATGTAACGGGTACGTAGGTCACGTCAAAACTTCAAATGCAGATATCTGAAAAAGTAGTTTTCTGAAGAGGTACTCACAAAAGGAAAATGAAACGTATGGAAAAGCAGTATTTGTCTGTGCAGTAGACATTTTTAATGCAAAATAGTTTTCAGGATGGCCACGAAGTGCCTAAATAAGTAAAAAACATTAGTAATCTTGGTCAGTGACCAACGATAATGCAAACTTCTAAAACCTGTTGTCATATCCAAGATTGTAACTCTAATGTAATGCCAAATATTTAAACAGCTTTCTATGGTTACAGCCACGAACAAGAAAATTCTTTTTGCCTTTTTAGGAATCTACAATTTTTAAAAACAAAAATAAAAAAATTAAAAAAACTTAAAATCACACTTTTAGTCAGCAGAACACAGAATCTCAACTAAAAAGCAAAAATAACATTTTTGTGTTGGGATCTTTTCAATATTCATATTTCTCAATGCATTCTTAAGACCCCAACACTTTTTTAACAAACATTTTATTTTTGGCTCTTTAGTTGAGATTCTGTGTTCTGTTGACAAGTGTTGTTTTTAACTTTTTTTAATTTTTTTATTTTATTCATAGACTCGGGTTCGATGCTTTGTATGAAAAAATAGTTATTTATATAACAAGAGCGCGAAGTTCAATTTCGCGCATTGAGACTGAAGGTATTTTGACGAGGCGAAGCCGAGTTAAAATATCAGTCAAATGCGCGAAATAACTTCGCGTTAGCGTTATATACAATATTTTTTCTACAACTGAACCGATTGTTAATTAAATTTGCTGTTTAAGTTCAACTTTGTCACGTGCGCGAAATACTTTTTTTCACTGTTGACGATTTCGCGCACGTTGTCAAGGGCAACCTTACTTATTAATTAACCGTTTAAAAATCTAGTACTTCGCGCTTCGAAATTCGTCAGAAAATGACAGGTTTTTTTGACAGTTGTAGAAAAAATGTTTTTTTCAAAACTGCAACAGAGTTGGACAAGTCAACTTTGCTCTTGCAGCCATTAAAATCGCGCGGACGATATTTACGCTTTCACAGTCGCTACCCGTCTCTCCTTTTTCTTTGTATTTCTTTATTTAAATTTCAGAGTAGGTACAAAAACCGAAACGGACCCAACGGAAAGCATCTTTTGTTTACTGTGCGTTTTTGTTTCGGCCGAACTTCATGCCTGTTTTCTGCTACCCTTTAGAAGCTAAATTCCTCTAGTAGCCCTGGCGTCTGGATAGACGTCCCCTTGTTGGGCTCCGTGGTGGATGGGGAGCTAGAGGGACTCCTTTCTTCTGACATTGAGATCGAACAAACAAACTAACAAACCAGAGAGAGCGTCCCAGGTTACCGTTCAACCTATTTACAGGTCACCAAGCCCCAACAATAACTTAAACCACGGAAGCGCATCTCCGGCGCCAAGGTAAAGAGGAGGAATGGGTCAAACTGCGCCAACTGGTCACCCCCAAACCATCCACCTCCCGTGAACCAATACTGACCAAGAGGCAGGACCCTCCAGCTAACTCCGATCAGGCGAGCAAACGGGTAGGCGAAGAGGAAAAGAAAAGTAGGATGGCTCAACATCGAATTTTAATTCCATTCCGCCACTTAAAATAATCTGAGATAAATGTAAATGGCTCTTTCAGCCATTTAATATTATCTGAGACAAAATGAAATAGCGCCGTGCGCAGCCTTTCTCTTTATTTCCCTATAAAACAGTGTATTTCCATTTCGCTATGACTTGTAAAGGTGGCTATTTAAAATTGTCTAAGATAATGGTAAATGGCGGAAGAATTAAATTTTACTTGATAATTTAAATTTTGCTATTTAAAATTATCAAGAAGATAAGAAAATTATTTAAAATTATCATTATGATAAAAATAATTATTTGATTTTATCAAATAGGTACGAATTATTTTTTTCAACAAGATAATAAAATGATTATTTTTTTATCTTGTAGATAATTTTAATTCTTCTATTTATACTTATCTACAAGATAAATTTGAATAGTTTGTTTAAACTTTATCATTAAGATAATTTCGCTCGACTGCGGTACAGGGTCCCTGGTTCGAATCCGAGTTCGGGCATGGATATTTGTAAATGTATAGTGGGTTGGGTTGGTAGAGCAGCCTCGGCTGAAACCCCGCCCACTTAAAAAAAAATAAAAAAAAATAAAAAAAAATAAATAAAAAAAATAAAAAATAAAGGCAAAATAAAAATAGGCAAAATAAAATGATCTACAAGATAAAAAATATTTATTTTTATTATCTTGTTAAAAATAATTCATAAAATAAATAAAAATGATTCTAGAATGAAAACGTTTGTAGAAACAAGAACTAGTAAAAAGGGCTAATGACCTGAGAATTTAATGCCCCCTAAACAAAACAAAAACAGCTAAATTTAAATTATCAACAAGATAAATTTAATTCTTTCGCCATTTACGATTATCTTAGATAATTTTAAATGGCCACCTTTGCAAGTCATAGCGAGATGGAAATACGCTGTTTTATAGGGAAAAAGGGAGAAAGGCAGCGCACGGCTATTTAATTTTATCTCAGATAATATTAAATGGCTGAAATAGCCATTTACAATTATCTCAGATAATTTTAAATGGCGGAATGGAATTAAAATTATCAACAAAATAAAAATAATTATTTGAAATTATCATTAAGATAAAATTAATTATTTAAGATAAATATTATATTAAGATAATAGAAATTCGGGCAAAACTTTACTTTAAGATTATAATATTGTTGCACATTAAATGTTAAAACGGCGTTCCATAAACAAGAAAGATTTTTTAGCATGGGATTCTGAAAAATATGCTTAACGGCAGACGACAACAGCTGCCCCACTTTTGAGTTACAACACAAAGAACTTGCACAACAGTAGCTGCTGTCGTTTCCACCCTTAACAGAAAAACCGAGAGAAAAACACAACCGGCTTTCAAACCGAATGATTAACGATAAAAAACGTGCCCTTGCGGCTACAAAACCTCTGTACATACCGATCATGATAAGTTTAAACCTTTAAATGGTGAGAATGCGTTCTTAAGGAAGTGTAGATACATACAGTTTAAATGTAATTTATTATCGAACGTTTTATTTGTATATTGCGTTGCGTTTATAAATTTAATTTAAATGTAGGGGCTCGGGGCGAATAAACGAAATTGCTCGTTTTCTACACAATTTTCAAAGCGGTGCTTTCGCTTTTCTAATATTGTTGCATTTCTAAACTGCACTGATTTATGTGAAAGGTTAAAGCGTCATATCGGCTTCATTGTCTTTATCGGAGGAAATGCTTTTCTCTAAATGCAAATGATTTGTCGGTGCTTAAAGGTATTGTATTAGCCTCTTGATTACATTAGTTTCAGCGGGATTCACCCACGGCAAAAATTTTAATGGATTCTCGCTTTGTGATCTCAAGCGTCCTGCTGGTCGGTGCGTTTTCGTCCAAGAACGTGTTATAAAGCCACCTACGCGTAAACAAAATTGATATTCGATTAGTTTTAAAAGTTAACATAGATTAAAGCGCACTAACTCCAGATTTATTATCGTTATTACATATAAACAAGATTTATATCGGCACCTGTGTAGTTTTTCTCGTACAAAAATTCAGACGAGATTAAAGCGAGAACGGGCCCATTACGAAATTAATTCAACGATCTTCGCACATGACATGACCACGGTGTAAATGGAGGAAAAACAATTTCGTTAAATTGCAATCCACGGACATGAGTAATGGACTATATTTAGTAGCGTTAATAGTATAAATTAGTATGGTATCGCAATGCAATCTGCTGTAATTTGTTTACAACAATCGTTAAATTGACGCTCAATTTGCAAGAAGTGCTTCCGGGTGCAAAACCTTACGCGGGATTTTCGGTCTTACCAGAGAACCGAATGGAAATTGTAGACGTTCATTGAGTAATGTACGAGCTTGATCTGGGTCATAGCGATTTATAATGCACAGTTTATCTAACAAAATGTCGCACGGATTGCTTACAAATGTAATATCTTATCTACCGAGATACTCTTCAGTTATTACAGCCCGTGAGAAAAGCATGAGTTACGTAAGTGACGGTCTTTTAATATTTAATTGCTACACGGCGATACCGATCAGGAAAGAAACTCAATTATGTGCTCAATAACCTATAAAAGACGGTATCCCATTACCAATTAAAAGAGGAAAGTGCGGTCGAGAGTGACCGATAGTCATAAAGTCAGGTGCTTTTGTGTTATACTTTTGTGATCACGAAATTGTACGGGTGTTTTAAGACACAGACATTAACGGAAGCTTAGAAGAAACAAGTTACTTTTTATTATTTGAACAATTTACCCTGGAATTCCGAAGATCTGATGCCAGACTGTCCCGGGAATTTACCAACCTCCATCACGTGCTCTTCATTAGTTAAGGCTTAAACTAGTTAGTTTTGTAATGCATTTCTTGCAGGATATCCAAGTAGTAGCTGATGACGCTGATGCGCAGTTGTTTTTGTAGTTTGATGCTGAAAATCATATCGAACTGTATCTGCTGGAGTCAGTTGTCCCGATCCCTGTCCTCTCCATCTTCCTATAGACCCAGAACAGAAAAAGACCGTACACAAAACACCAAACAAAAACCTAGCTAGCTCTTTACCTATATTTATTATCACGGCACATAACTTTTCCCCAGCACAGAGGAGAGATTCGACTTTGCTCTCAGTTAACCTGTTAACTTCTAACAGATAGTGGGTCAAACCAAATACCTTAAACCCCAAACTGAACTTCAAAATTTTGAATAATTAAAATGGACCTTGGGCAAGCATCCAATGAAAACACAGGTAAATTAGAAATGGAGTCGTTAGAATGAAACACACGGAAAATTAATGTCATAATTGCAAAAGTGCGATTTAATTCCAACACCCACAAGGAAAATGGTACAAAAACATAAACAATTACATTACTTCTCCGGGAATTGAAATATCCAAATAAAAGGTATCCTTACACAATTCACAAAAACAATTTTCAATAAACACACTTTATACTAACGACCGGGTAATCGCGGCATCTTCTCTTCGAGTAGACAAGGACGATCCAAATAAAAAAAAATTCATCTTCAAACTGAATCACGTTGAAAACGCACTTATGGGGCGCCGACAAACAGCTCTCCTTGCAAAAACTTTGATGGCCAAGACTTCAAAACGTAGAACAATTTAACAGCCGCGAATTCGGCTTCCGGCTACGCAAACGGAACTTCTCCTATCTTCAATCTGACATTAGACGAAAACTTTCAACGCTGGATTTGGCTTCAAATAAATATTAACTGGCCGTAAATCAACTATCTCATTCGAAAAAAGCGAATAAATTCTTCAACGAAACGTTTTCTGCCTCGACCAGGGCCTCGACTCTGGCTAAAGCTGATTTAAAATTTTCCATGAGACGTAACTCTGCTCTGATTGTGGCTAAAGGCGATTTTAAATTTCAATGAAACGTAGTACGACGTAAACTCTGGGTAAATGTTGATTTAAATTTTCAATGAAGCGTAGTTCTGCGTTGACTGTGGCTAAAAGCGGCGCTTTCCTTCTTGACGTCCTATTTACGCCGAAACCCTTCTTCCGAAAATCAAAATTATAACAACCAATCATACACAGTTGACAACAGAAAATATCCCTGCTACGTACAAAAAAGACCGAAATAATAGAGGTCGAATAATTTTTATAAATCAATTTGTTATCAGACATTAAGAGATCAAAATTATAGGAAAAATAACATTTCATCTCTCTTAACTACACAGAAAAGGCGATAAATCACATCCACCTGTCAATTAAATTAAGCATTTAAATTTGATAACAGATCAAGATCCAACAAAATTCCCAGAAATGTCTACGTTAAATAAAATATAAATGTAAACAAAAACAACCTTGACTGCAATCTCGTATGACACAATAATCCCCATGCCGTTACATAGACCAACGAAAAATTAATAAAAGTTAATTACGAAAGTTAATTATATAAAAAGGAGACTGCCCTTGTCCATCTTAACTAGGATTTCCTAACATTAAACACAAATATAAACACAGCAATGGGTATAAACATTTTTCTATTCCCATCTCTAAAATATCACATTTTGCACTGACATGGCCGGGGTCCCTGGTTCGAATCCGGTTTCGGGCATGGATATTTGCAAATGTATAGTGGGTTGGGTTGGTAGAGCAGCTTTGGCTGAAACCCCGCCCACTCAAAAATAAAGGCAAAATAAAATAAAAGAAAATAAAACATATAGTGCGCGAACCATTATTTTAAATACGACTACTCATTATATACAAATTGGACAGTTTCATTTAACCCGGCTTGAATTTTGTTGACTAAATCCAGTTCACTTTTCATTTTCTTGGGTTTTAAAAGTAGTGTTCTGCTGAGTTCATATGACCCTGCCAGAACATGTAGTAATTTAAAAAAAAGGAGCATTTAATTCGAGGATAGGGCACTTAATTACCACCTAACTAGCACCTTATTATAGTTAGTTCACTTTTCATTTTCTTGTTTTTTTGAGGTAGTTCTGCTGAGTTCATATCAACCTGGCAAAACATGTAATAATTTAAAAAAAACAGCATTTATTTCGGGAGTATGGCACTTAATTAGCAATATGTTTGATTGTGTTCTGCTGACCTTGCTGGGCTAGTTCATGGACATACATAAACTCGTGTCTAAAGTGTCGTTTATAAAACTACATACTTAATATACTATTAAAGGTCGCCTGGCATAAATTCAAAAGGTACGCTATATAATGCAAGAAGAAACAAGCCCTCACAGAAATTCTTCGAAATATTGCATTTTCCCTTTGTGGGTACCTTCCTCCAACATTTTCGAGATATTGACAATTAAGTTTTTACATCGCCGATAGATGTGTCTCGTCTATACATTCTTTCTGCCTCTTGAGAGTACCCTCCTCCGACACTCCGTTCTGCGGATAATTGCACTGAAAGTTTTTACATCACCTAAAGGGATGTCTCGTCTTGACGTTCTACTTCCAATTTATGAGTACCCCCTACCGACGCTTCTTTTTCAAGATAAGTATTCGTTTCGACTTCATCAATAGATATGTCCAAGTATAAGGAATTATTTATACCCGATCACAATAAGAGGGGTCCAGGAGGAGGAGAGCGATGGTTGGTAGAAATTTTATTCTTTCATTGAGACCTTACATGAAAGTACCATGAAGGGTAGGACCAGTTCCATCCTCCCCTCCCCCCCCCCCCAATGGCAGAAATCAGTTCTCTTCAAGTTTTGACATCACCAATAGATATATTTTTTCCAGACGTCCCAATCGCCCTTCGTGAGCACCCTCGTCCGACAATCGCTGTTGATGAGATATAAAGAATTATTTATATCCGATCACAATAAGTGGTGGAGGAGGAGGAGGACCATGGTTGGTAGAAATTAATTCCTTTCGTTGAGACCTTACATGAAAGTACCAGGAAGGATAAAACCAGTTCCAACTCTCCCAATTCCCCTCTTTTGATAAGGAGTGAGAAGGAAGGGAAGGGGTAGTTGGTAAAAATCAGTTCATCTTGTTTCTTTATTCTTTTATTTATTTATTTTTCCTCTCTTGTTCTGAACCCTCAACAAGCTTTCGCCCAATTACAGAGTGACCCGCATAAAGCTTTTTACAGGTGCCCCTGCAGGAGGTCTTAACTTGTTCTATACTACTACCGTATTTACGAATTAGGAAAACTGCAGGAAAACCCAACTCGGAGTAGCCGGTAGAATGCTCGAAACTGATCTAACGAAATGTTCCCATCTCTGCCGCAGATGAAAAATTCACCTCAACCCAGGTTCGAACACCCGACCTCCCGGATATGTAGCCCAACGTTCTACCACTGAGCCACACAGATATTTGTTGAGACCTTTAATTGCAATACCATGAAAGATAAAATTAATTCCTACCTCCTCCGTCCTCCCCCCTACTAATTGTCATGAAAGTCGGGACTGACACTTCCAGTGAGACAAACCTGCTTGTGACGAGTGACTATTATACCAGAAGTGGCAGACATGTTAAAATACCAGACCGATTAAATTTGTAATATTTAAGTACCTATACCAATGAAATTTTATTTTTTTATGAGTGGTGGTTTACTCTGTACTGAACTGGATACTCCTGAAGTGAATACATTACACTAATCTCGAAAAGGAATCGTGCAGGAAAGTTGTAGTTAGTAAAAACCAATTCATGTCGGTGATACCTTTCATTAGAATACCATGAAGGGTAGAACGTGTGCTTACCCTCAGCCCCCCTCGCCCTATTTTCAAAAATGTTACTTCGCACCACTAAAGGCATGGGCATGCAACGTCTGAGACCGGTTAGTTGTCGCCATGTAAAAGTCATGTACTTTTTACTTTCAAAAACAGTGTCTCAGGAAATAATTATGCCCCCCCCCCTCCCCATTGAGACAGAAATTTGATAACCGTCTGGCACGCCTTGAAGGTATAGGCTACGTATTGCAAAACATTCCAGGACTCTAGGACCATTCCCCTATAAGTAGTTCAAAACCGCATAAGTGGGTTCGGATGGATGGACAGACGGACGGACAATAGCACTTTTTTAAATCTTAAAAAATGCAGTAAAAAATTGGGTGGTAGAAGATATCAAAACAAACACATTCTCCAAATAAACCGAGGGTCCAACGTGTTTCTTTTGGGAGCCACCCTCAAAAAGTGATGAAATTTGCATTTATTCTTTAATTTTTTCCTCAGCAACCATAAAGGTTAGACAGACTGGTGGCACGTCGTTGAACAAGTTTTGGGGTATGCCGTTTCCAATTTTATATACAAATTTTCAAAATTCCTACCACGAAACGGCGCACCCTGAAAAAAATCTGATTCAACTAAATTTGGTGGTTTTTGAACATGAAAATCATCTGAAATTAATTTCTGAAAATTAAAAAAAAAAGATTCCACTGCAATTCGTGGCCGGACAACAAAAATGGAGAGGGTATACATTTTAAGATCTATTGCGCAATATTTCATTAATATTGAATACTTCTTTTAGGCTTTGTTTTGTTCTCTTTTCTTCCTGTTTCTCTATTGTGTTTTTACATGAAGATTACGACTATTACGATCTACATCGATATCCTTTGCGACATATCTACGTGGATTTTAGATTTGATGTGCCTAACATTACGCAACATTGGAAACTACACATGAACCCGCCATTTTGACATAGATAATGACGTAGCTGTTCCTCGAAAACTTATTTATTTTTCCTGTTTTTAGCTGCAAGCATTATCGATTTCTTTTTGGAGGTTACTGTTAACTGTTTCATGTAACTTGAGACCGTTTCAACACCGACATTTTCGATTTTATGTATGCTAATTTCTGTCGTTACGAAGATTCAATTACGTTTCAAATTCTGTAGCTTATTTGTGTTGTACAGATATATTTAGTTACTTTGGAATTGTAACATTCCGGTTTTGTATCGATAACTCGTTTTAAAATTAAAATTTTGGTTTTCCTCTTTAATGCCATTTGAAGTATTATGTTTGTTGAGTATTAATCACGATTTTTAGTATTCGAATTACCTGAGGTGTCAGCGTTAATTTTGGTCTCGCACATTTTATATCCCGTGCTGTCCATACCCTTCTCTTTTTTTTATGTTTGTCTCTGATTGCAGATTTTATTCCAACAGCACCCTTCTGAGCTCAGTAGAGCTGTGGCTAGAGTTCTAACGTAAGATATTTTCTTTTCGTCGAATTTTGTAAGCCCACTTTAAAATAACAATTAATGAAATATAAACAAATTACACTACCTATAAATTTACATATTTATTAATGTTTGTGGTTTTCATCAAAATTATATAGGAATGCGGTATACTTTATGGGAGATTTTGGGTTGAAATCCGTGTATAATAAATAAACCGATGATCGCAAATGTTTCATTTGAAAGCTACCCTTAAAAAGTATGACATTCTTAATATAAGACGCATTAAGAAGGGGAGCATGTCTTTGGATAGGGAATTGGGTACACCCTTTCCGATTTCATGTATTTTAATTTCATAAAATGGCGCACCCCAAAATGGATAAATGGATAAATTTGGTGAAAATGCCGAATCTGCAATTAGTTTTCAAAATTCAAAAAAAAACTTCTACGACGAAATTAATGAATAAATAAGGATTTTCACTTTTCTATTCCTTTGCACGGTGGTTTCATTTAGAAGTTTGATTACGTACCTACTGTTCCACCTACAGTGTGTTATCAATAGCCTCGTTTTCTACGTCTAATAAATTTTACTCACTCTGAGTACATTTTTTCCGTGTGCCAACATATAATTGGCAGGTTGCAATAAAAGGTAAGAAATATCTGCGCAAACCGGTGCATAATTTTATTAGCATTCGTGATTATTATTAATAACTATTTATCTGTGACACTTCCTTTTTTATTACAGTTGGCTTTACTGTTTTATCGCATATACCAATCTCCTCCTCTGACATACGATTTTTTTTAATGTACGTAGGTCGTAGTTCCCAAAGTGCTAAAATTTGAAATTATCCACGTGCTTCAATTATGGCCAATTATTTGACACGATATTAATTCGCAGGTACGTGAAACATGCGGCAACAAATCGAAGGTAAAATGCACTAATTACCACGTCAACATTTTTATTAAGGTTATTGGCGACGACAGGTATAGTTTCAAAGGTAAGGCATACTTCAAATTGCTTCTTCATGGGAAACGGGATAGCCACTGTTAATAAATAGGCAAGAGCGTGCAGAGAACCTGATCTGAAGCATTATTACGTATGGTAAAATACCCCATAATCGTTATAATTGAAATTGTAAATTGTATCATAGATGCGTTTCTTCATCAAGCTTAATTACTAATACACTTACTTCCGTAACTTTTTCTGCGTGCACTTCGTCTTCGTCAATGCCATCACTGCTTTTGCTGTCAACCTTTTCTTGCGCTTCACTCAAGAAAGGAGACTGCGTTTCAGTGCCACCCTCTTCCTCGCCCACTAAATTGACTACATTTGCAACCTGAGATAGATCACTAAGGTTTCCTTCACCGCACGCATCATCGGCGATTCTCTCGAAAACATCTTCAAGTTCACGAATTTCACTTCTGTTGATGATCACCTCCAAATCCTTCTCGGCCTCGTCGTGGTTATGCGAGCTTGATTCCGAGGAGTTTATCCCCAACGCGTTCTTACATTTTCTTATGTAATTTTTGACACGCTTTGTTTTGCTTTGGCGTACCTCGGCCGAACGGCTTAGCTCTTCAGTTTCACCCGATTTTTCCGGCACGTCCGTCTTCGCCGGATCCTTCCAGGACTCTTCGTTGTACGTAATCGCATGGCGACCGGTTGGAGTCACCTGAAAAGAAAAAAAAACAGAATTAGATTCGGCAATCGATTTCAGTGATTGATGTGATTGAGTTATAAGAACGAATGAGATTTACAGGTGATCAGGACACGTTTTTCTATGCGGCTTTCTTTGTTACGCAACAGTAACGGACCGGTAGGTTCCGTTGATAAATATTTCAATAGGTGGTAGATTTAGCATATTGTTAGCATCACGAATCAAACAAACGTCAGTTTAGAACTTTCCATTGCCATGTTTTACGCAAATGTTCGTGACAATTATGTGTAGTATTGCGGTTATTTGCAAACGCCGTGGCTTAAAGGGATTTTCACGTACTTAACGAGCTTTTGTATACCATTTATCGTCCGCAAAATGATTTCACTTTATGAATAGTGTGCTGCTGGCTCATTTTTGGTTCATTCAATTAAATTTCGGGACATTTCTTTCACATTACTCGTACATTACATGATTTACTGCAACTTAACGCTGAAATAAAGATTTCCTTATTAATTACCTATAACTAAAAAAGTAAGCTATACTTCAGATTACAAGTACAGTGCGATCAATATTGAGTTGCTGCGCCGCTTCAATACATTATGACGTTAGTAATCATTTGCCGCAACAGGCCTGGTGCACCAATACTAAAACATAACCTTAAAGTAAACTTTTGACGTTTAACCATATTTAACCTAAATCAACGATTTAAAAAAATTGAAACGATTTTATTTCTTTTACAACTCGTTAATATCGAAGTAATTGGATAAATTACATGCACACTATAACAACTGTTCGAAGTGCTTGCCACCATTATTAAGACAGGGATCCACTCTTTTCTTCATGTTTTCGAAGACGGCATGTAAGTGCTGTTGCGTAATGTTTTAAACGGTAGCTTCTATACCTGCTCGTAATTCGGCAATGGTGTGTAAACGGTTTCGAATATGTTACCATCTCGTAAATTTGCATGCAATAACTTACGTTACTTTAAAGGATAGAAGTACAATTTTCTCCAGGCAATAGCGTCACGCGTTCCGTATGAGATGCCCGTTAGTGGGACAAATTGTCGCAGCTGCTTTTTCCGACTTTGCTCAAGACGAGCAAGAACATCTTTTACAACCTCCGTATTAGCAATCACTAAGCGGCCAGGTGACTTCCCAGAAGCAAGACTTCCTGTATGTTAAACCGCTCAAGTAAACGATGAGCATTTCGGCGTATATTGTTGTAATCCTCGTCATGGTTGACAATCGTTTATCGAAACTCCTGTATACACAAACGTATCGAGTACTCCCAAACTCCACTTTCGTCTTTAGTCCCATTACAGAAACAGGACAGCAAATGCATCTTATTCTCTACTAAAGTAAAAGGCTTGTCGAAGTAAACCTATTGCCTATTACACGCTACAACTAAAAAAACGTTTGTTTGTAATTTACAAGTAATTTACCCACCTTGTAAATATTCGAAAGAAACTGGTAGTCTTGAAAAAAGCCGTTTTGAAAGGGGCGAAAGTAATAAGAATCACAAATCATGGTTTGTGAAATTATAGGTTATGTTTTGTATTGGTACACAATACCTGGTTGCGGCAAATGATTACTAATGTGATATTTTATAAGAGCGGCGCAGCATATGATTATTGATCTTCCTGTATAAGATTTGTAGCACAAATAAGTTATTATTTTCTGCTGAATTGGTTAGTAAGAGAGTAATGTACAAATTTCTAAAATTTTAATTCTGTTATAAATTTGATTGATAGATTGATGTAGAAATGGTTTCACAGCTATTGACGGAGTGAAGAAATAACATGTTTTGTGGTATGGAAATTTTGTTTGTGATTATAGATGGTGGTCTTTATTTATTGTTAAGTGTTTATGATTTAAAGTGTTTTGAAATGTTTAAATCTATAAAAAATTGCATGTGTTTGAAACTAATTTTGTTTAAATGTATAAGATCAGTTCTTCCGTCATTGTACTTCCTAAAAGAAGACATAACAAAAAATTATAGTGAAATGGTAAACTTACTCTTCGTAGTAATCATTGATGGTAGTATTGTTATAACTGATAAATGTGGGTGCTAAGTCAAACGGGTAAATTTTGTTTTCTAAAAAAAAATTTTTACAATAAGGTATTGAAACGTCATAAAATTACCTTCTCTTAAATTCATTATATATGAATTAAATTTTTGCAATTTATCCCAATGTTCCTTTTTGGTTTGCATTTTTGGTACGGGTGGTACCTACTGTTAATAAGATAATTTTTTTACCACCATCATTTTGAATTGATTGTATTATGGAGGAATAACTTTGGCACATTTCTTTTAATGGAGTATTCTATAATAAAAACATCATTTGGAACAAATAGTTGATTGACATTAAACATAAAATGAAAGAATAAATTTTTATTTTCATGTCATGATTTAAATTTATATTGAAATCAAGTATTTTTTTTAAATATAGTAAGTTTATCAATTTCATAATCAATTTCATAGGAATGCTGTAAGTAAGTAAGTATATCCCGCAGGGTTTAGTGAAACAATTATTGCTATTACACGCTACAACTAAAAAAACGTTTGTTTGTAATTTACAAGTAATTTACCCACCTTGTAAATATTCGAAAGAAACTGGTAGTCTTGAAAAAAGCCGTTTTGAAGGGGACGAAAGTATTCTAATAAGAATCACAAATCATGGTTTTGGTTTGTGAAATTATAGGTTATGTTTTGTATTGGTACACATATACCTGGTTGCGGCAAATGATTACTAATGTGATATTTTATAAGAGCGGCGCAGCATATGATTATTGATCTCCCTGTACGTTTTGTTCATGTCCCGTAAACGGCAGACGAATCCGGGTGATTAAAAAAATTGACCAGTTGATCAGTTTAATAACGATTGAATGTGTGCCATCATGGTCATGCTCGGCTTAACATCGGGCGCCTTGGGCTCGATTCTTTGCATGAAGAGTTTTTTTTTAATTTTTTTCAAATACGGTATACCCGCTACGACATCTATATCTATATCTCTGTGAATTCGTTGTACTTAGATTTATTGGTATAGGTTCGCAGTTCAACTTTCTATTGCTAGAGGTCGTTCTGTCCCTTAATATTATTGGTCGATTTCTTGTTTACGCACAAGCTGTACCTCTAATAGTTATTTACATAAGTCAGGAAAATGACACAGTATGGGCGAAGAAATATTGAAGCACGAGATCCCTTCGGGGTCGAGTACTTTAATTTTCGAGTCAAGTGGTGTCATTTTACGGACGAGTTTTATATTAAATTTTGCCCTAAATCGTATTTTAATTAAAAATTTCAATTTTCGTATAGAACTTTTGATTAATATCAATCTGTCAGTGATAACAGAAGTCACTGTAGAGTGTAGACATTACCAATGTGATAGGTCCGGTCGGATAAGTACCAGGCGCGACCGGTAAAGTGACAGGCGGCAGGAAAGATAGTCAGATAACGTATTACTGCCACTGTCACGGAAACTAAAATTTCCTGACATAACGTAGGCATGAAGATGAGGGTTTCATGACCATTTAGGGTAAAAGAAAGTTCGTTGTTCGTACTTGTAAATCGATTACACGCCATTCTACTCGATATTTTTTTATCTACTTTTTGAAGGGATTTATTGATTGTGTTATATACTTCTGTAATGTGTATTTGCTTCGCTTCATAGAATACGCTTATTGCGGCTGTATTCTTTACGCCCCATTTTATGTGAATTGTTTTAAGCTGACGTAATAATCAATTAACGTCTTTTAGGGCGGATGCGGCTCGAGTTGAAAGGTAATGTTTTTAACAATTATTACTACATTTAGCACAAAGTAATAGGTATAAAAGATCAAGGATAGAAGAAAGAGGACTCAAAATTCACAAACCTCTCCGAAAAACAATGAAAATCAACAATAATGTAAGAAAAAATCGGTAACGAACCCCTCTAAGGGGTGTCGTAAAATGACTCCGTTAGATGTCGCCTGCTGGCGTCCCCATCAATTGAAATTGAAATCCCTTTTTATATCACCTCTTGATTGAGCTCTTCCTTGTCCCCTATAAAAGAATGAATTTGTAGTAGCTCATTTCCCGAAATTAATCCCGACCAGAAACGTCTTCCTGTGTTAATCCAGACCAGAAGATTGAGAGGTTCCACCCTGGATATACAACTTACGACGATACATACATTTTTGAGAGTTGGCAACCATGCAATTTCTAGGTGGGGAAAAGCTGCCTGCGACACCTAAAAAGCACGAACGGGCGTTACGTTTAGCATCTTGTCTTTAATGGCGGTCGTGAACGCGTCGCTACATAAATGTTTGTTGTTATTTTGTGTTATTTAATGCAGGTAGTAATTTTTGCATTTCTTTATATCGTATTTGTGTTTTGTATGATGCATTTTATATTTGTTGTGTGTTTGAATCTTTTGTGTTTGAAATTTACTTGGTTTAACCGCAATGCAGAATCACATATGTGATACCGTTATGCTATTGTTTGTAATTGTTTACGTTTTTGTGTAATGCTTGCTTAATGTATGTTTATTGATGCTGATTACTTGGTCTTGTCCCTGAAGTTACATTCATATAAGTTTTGATCATTTTCTTTTAATATTATTAATATTAATTATTGTCGATTCGTTTGATGTATGTACTGACTTATTGTTTGTTACTAACAATTTTCTCCGTGAATGAAGCAGTCACGGGGGTGGAAACAAACTGTAGTTACAATGAGTTACGACACCTAATTCCGTGATTGTCTTCGACATCCAACTGTAGGCTCGAATCTCCGAAACCAGGGGCGGGCTACCCATCTTGCAGGAGCGGGATTACGCTAATCAAAGCTCTTCAGTTTAGAATCTATGTGTGATAAATGAGTGGCGATTCAGTAATTTCCATATATCTTGTTTCTGGTTAAATTTGCCTACAAGGCCATGTAATTTTCCAACTTGCTTTTAACAAAAGGACTTTATTGCACCAAAGATGAGTCACATCCTGTACTCTTAACCCTTTCTCAGAATTTAGATACCTCCTCCTGACCCATTGTTCTTAAAAACTTCCTTTTAACCTTGAGTGTAGTCACCATTGTGTATATGCATTTACTATCTTTGTTAACTACTGCTTAAGCTTTTACAAAATGTTCTGTTAATTAACTTTTGAACTGTTTTAATCAAACTGCAAGGTTTTTCTTACGTCGTACTCTTTTTACCCTTACCAGTTACTTTTGCGAGAATACGACACCTTTTGGCTTTGCTTGCTTTGTTTATATTAATGTACATCAACTAAATTTCCGGGCTTTCACAATCATAATAATTGCGATCATTATTAAACAAACTTTTCACAATTTTGAGTGTTTTATTTTACGTTCCTTCCCTACTGTCCTTCAGGTCAAAGCGTTGTCTACAACTAACGTAAGGGGGCATGCCTTAGATGTTTGATCACGTGCCACTTTTCAAATTTAAGTGGGATTTTGTTTAGTTCTGGGTGGCCATTTTTAAACGTTACCGGGTTGACTTTATTTCCGTGTTCTTGTAATGTGAAGTTAGCGTAGAACCTGGGGGTTAAGTACACTACAAGATTGTGTCTCTTTGTACTTCAGAACCGGCGTGTAAATCTGTAAGGTTAGTGGTTCTCAACGTTTTAGACACTGCGACCCCCATTTCAGGTTGAGTATTTTTCTCCTCCCCCGTGTTATCATTTTTTTAAGACGTGAAATATCATTCCTTCAACACTACATTCCTGAAAAACCGTTTCACCCACAAAAAGTGGTTTTGCGTGTTCTTTGCACCTCTTGACACTAGACGCCATCTGATTTTGGATTTGGTACCATGGCCTTAGTGAAGGGGATTCACCGGTGATGTAACCAAGGAGTGACCTTGTTTGTGATGCAAAGTCGTGTCCGTAGAAAAAGCAAAACGTTTAAGCAAAATAAAAAAGCTAACGAAGAAATACTTGCGTAATTGGTTTTCGAATTTTCGTTTTGGTTTTGTGTTTGTTAAATCGATAGGGACTTCAGAGAAATGAGTTTGTAGAAGTTATTTCGTCATTTATAATCATTCTTACAATCAAACAATCGAATAAAGGCCGATTCACATTATCGGTCACGTCACGGTCCGGTCACGGTGCGATCAGTTATTGTAGCATGTGTTTCTTAAGAACATGTTCTGACTGTGACCTGATCGATAATGTGAATCGGTCTTTAGTTGAGTTCGCAAAAGCCTTTGCGAATATTCGGATGTTTTGTACGAATTGGAATTTTTAGCGCGTTTTTGAAAGAAAAAGTAGCTCTTTGGCCATTCACTTTGGCTGTTCGGTCGGTCGATGGGTCAGCTGCGAAGGTTTTTTTAACTATAACTCTCGAAGAAATCATCGTAGAAAGCTCGGGTTTGATTGCCTTGTATTATAATTCTTTGCATGCAGATTATATTTCAGCACAAAAAGTTTCCTTTGTAATGAAACTGTAGCATAGTTTGCTAATAAAATCTCGATCCATCGCACAAAAATGCGCTTTATGTAGCCCGACGCATCGAGTACTTTTCAGCTTGTTTTGCCTTTGGTTGTTATTGTATGAGACTGCTACATAAGTACTTATCTGATTAGTTAAATATGAAAGGTTCATACACATAACACAAGTTAAATAACCCGAATGAAGAGAAAAAAGAGAGAGATGCCATATTGCAATCCTACGCTATTTTCAAAAATTGGTAAAATTATGCATTTCAAATTTTGCAAAGAAGAAATGCAAAGCGTTCAAGCAAAACAAAAAAAGGCTCTGTTTCTCATACAACGTTTTCCTAGCTCTTATTTAAAAATCCTTAAATCTTAAGTTTCCAAAATATTCGCACAATATGCAAATTCCAATATCCTTGCAAATCCCCCAAACGCGGGAATAAAGATATAAATATGCAACGCAGGCAAAATATGTTTCCCAATTTTTTAATTAGGGAAATCCAAGATTATATTAAATGTCACGACAGATTTTTTCACAAATGTGTTTAAAAGTTTAATTGTGGTTTTGTTTTTAATCGTACGTTTCAGAATTTGCAAAAATTTTCTGGTTTAATTTTATAGTTCGATAAAATGTTAAAAAGGAAATTCTTTCTATCTTCTAAATCAAATTTTGAGGTTTTAAATTTAGGAAGATATTTAAAATACGTTTCAGAAAATGTTTGAGATTACTTGGATTTTTTCATCGTCTCGCTTTACAATTGGGATATCGCCTTGAACAAAATACCAAACACTTGCAGGATGTGGCCGTACTGATCTTAAACTATATTTTCTTCGATGCGATATCCTATTTGTAAGGGAGAGGGTCAGAAAATTCATGTAAACTTGGAAATGACAATATTATGTAAACTTGGAAAATAGTAAGAAATTTTTCAACAATAAGAACTAGGAAAACGCTTTGTTTTTTCCTCTTTGCAATATTTTAAATGCATAATTTGTTTTTTTTTTAAATATCTTAGGTTGGCAATGAGGCATCTCTCTGCTCTCCCGCTCCTTTTTCACTCCGATTATTTGACTTCAGGGTCGATCACGTGACCAGGATTTTTTCGCCGGGAATTCCAGCGAACCACCTTGCACGACAAACAAAGTCACTCTTTAGTTACGTTACCGAGGAATCGCCTTTACATTAAATCCACGACCTTGCACCGCAAAACAAGGACACCGGGGAATACCCTTCACCGAGGCCGCCACTTTGCACCACAAAACAAGGTCATTGCTTAGTTACGTTAGCGGAAAATCTCCTTTACCCAGGCAACGAACTTGGCCCAAAATCCAAGACACCTAAACTCTCACAATATACGCTCCGATATCTTATCTAAATAACTCAATAGCCCTCTTCTTATTGCCTTATGGTTTGCATCACATACAAAAATGCGAATTTAAAATAAAACAATAAGAAACGATAACTATTAATAGTCCATAAAGCGAATTCCTAACTACCTTTTTCCTTCTACGAGGTTTTTCAAATACTGAATCTATTAATTGCCATGCCCATTCCTTTGGCGATAAAATGCAAACCTGTACACGAGGAAGTCGGGTAATTTCAGCATGTCAAAGTACATAAATTGGTATCGGATATTTTACTGCATATTGAAGAGAAAGATTTAAACATCGAGAAAAATTTATTGCATAGATTTCTAATTATAAAACCATATTAGGAAATACGTACCTACCCATTTCTGAAATTGACATTTTGTTTCAACATTAACGAATCGATTAAATTAGGAGTCGCTGTAATTGACAGGGATTCTAAAACACTCCGCGTCACAATTTCATTTGCATAGCGCAATTACGGTCGGATGGTATTTACCGAATTCGAAAACTAAAAAAAAATCAATCGCCGCGAACAATAAGTAAAATTGAATGAAAACCTGAAATCTGATCGGCGTAATTACAGGTTGGCAAAGAAAGCTGGTAATTTATACAAGTGTTTTGTAATGTAGGTGTTTGAACATTTTTGTAGATGATTAGTTAGCCATTAAAAATTCTGTTAGCTGACAGAACTTTTAATCGTCCGATTACACATGCGTGTAAATTTATCTGCGATTCGTACGCTTTTCGAAAGTAAATAAAGCGACTTATACGGCATCGTAATTGACAATGGTCATCCACTTTCTTTAATGACACTGTAAATGTTTACAATATTCGCCGCATTCTAAAAGGGATTTATTCTAACGAATGCGCGAAAGCCCTAGTTTCACCTCGTTATTGTAAAGGGTACCAATCAGGTTCTGCACTGAATAATTTGCCGTTAATGAAATTTGCAATTAAAATCTGTGTTACTTCGGTAATAACTTTGAGATACATTGTTTAAACGAGGTTGAAGCACTTTTCTCTGATCGTGAGTGCTAAGTAATGTTATTTCAAAAATGTTGCACCTACCCTTTGTTTGAAGCTAATTTAGGGTATGCCGCCAAATCATAATCACAATCATAATCATAATCCATCTGTTCCATTTCCTAATCGCAGTATTGCTTGAAGTTTTAAATGAATGATATAAATACTTTTGACATTTCCTTCATATATGCCAACATTATGGATGCATTTGCGGATTCGTTCGTATGATGCTTTCTATTCGTCCACAAAAATAACTTTTTTCTCCAACCACCTGAATAAGACGCTATTTTGTGACAGTGTTCGGTACGTAAAATTGACGTTTTGCGGATTAATCGTTTTCACCATGGCAACTGTACAAAAAGTAGATACTTTTGGTCCTAGTACCAAAAAGAAATTGACCTTGAAAGTTGACCAATTAAAAAATTACAATCACGGAGATATGTCACATTGACATCGTTTTACATTGCAGGTTATAAGATATTTCTATACATACAAATCAAATCTTTTTGCATATAAATGCAAATAATGATGTCACCTATACGTATGTACATGTATTGAAAATGATTTACGCTCGCTATTTTTATTTAAACCATTGTGTAACGTAATTTACATATTCGATGAACGTAATTTTAATACGTATACAACCCGCCGTCGCGCGTAACGCCATCTACTTCAGACCCCTTGCACTATTATCTGTCATTTTGAATTCAAAATTTTAAAAAGTTTATTGCAATTAATTTTAATTAAAAAAACTGTGGTAAGTTTTTTATTTCAATACAAAATATAACAATATTAATTGTGTATACAATAAAATGACTGAAACTGATAGCGACATGGATTGCACTCCGCCAGAGATTATAGAAACGGCAGAACATGCTACCTCAAGATTTGCTCCCCACAAAGTCGCGAGAGGTGAGAAGTAAGAAGTCAGAACGAATAGGTTATAAGTTAACCTAAAAACTAGAGTGGCATGACACGTGAGGACAAAAAAGCAGAAGTTCTTATACTAGTAGTGAAACTGTGACTGAATCTAAATTCGAATATAATTTGAAGTAAAGGGGGTTGGAGAAAAAATTTTATGTTTTATTCGTACAAAAAAATGCGTTTTCGGGACTCGGAAGGTTGCTGGACTCCGCTAACGCGTCGTCCAGCAACTATCTTCCTCGTCCCGAAAACTGACATTTTTTGTACTAATGAAACAAATAACTATTCATATTGTTTAAAATAGGCTTTACTGGATTTGGATTTTGCACCTACCAATTTTTCTTCTGCTTATGCAACAAGCCATTGACTGGACGGTGTATTATGTTGTTCAACCGAAGTCATTTTATTTACAAAGATTGTGGTAATGGTAATCATGGAATTACGAATAAACAGCCCACTTAATTAGACACTTAGTCGAGTATAACGTCAATATGATTTTACTTTATTTCCCTTATTTTTAAATTATATTGCAGGTATAATAAAAATACTATAAAGTACACGTAATACGCGTCGTGCCATTAAACTCGTTGCGCGTGCTTTAAAGACTTGATTATTCACTGGTCTCTTAATATACCATTTTTATTATACCTAAGTATTACAACTTTTGCGATCAGACAAATACTTTTCAGTTCCAAACACGTGCAGAAGCATGTTTAGCAGCAAATGGTGAACATTATAGAATAATTAAGTAAATTTGTCCGTGCCACAATTTCGTTTTATTATTAGTTATTAAAATAAAAACTTATTCCTCATTTCTTTCTCAACTCGTATCTTGAAAAGTATTAGTCTGATCGAAACAGTGTATAGGGTTTTGTATTCAGTTTTATCTCAGAATTAAGCCCCCATTGTCCGTGGGCGCGAATTTCGTAACACCCTGTATACATGAAAATTGTTCTTATATAAACAAGTATAAATTGTGCACAACTCTTGTGCAGATATAGCGCATTTTTTTAACCGAATTAGCTTTTGTTTTGACATCACCACTGTATATATTTCTTGCAGAAGCCTCAATCGCCCTTTGTGAATACCCTCTTCCGACAATCCGTTCTTGAGGCATATTGGGAATATACTCAATCATGAAATTAATTCCTTTCGTTAAGACCTTTCATTAGAGTACCATGAAGGATAAAACTAGTTCCACTGCCCCCCCCCCCCCCCCCCCGTACTTTGATAAGAGGACGGAAAGAAGGACAGTAGTTGCTAGTAAACGGTTCCTTTCGTTTGAGACCTCGATTTAGAATACAATGAGAGATAAAATTAATTTTTAATCCCCTCCCTCCTCAGGCCCCGTCGCTCACTGATCTCGAAAAAGAGTCGCACGGGAAAGTTATAGTTTGTACAAACCAATTTATTTCGATGAGACCTTTCATTAGAATACCATGAAGGGTAGAACATATGTTTAAACCCCCCCCCCCAATTTTGTAAAGTTTAACTTGGCACCACTAAAGGCATGCGTATGCAAAGTCTGAGACCAATTGGTTGTCATATGTAAAAGTTATGCACGTTTTACTTTCAAAAACAGCATCTCATGAAATAATTCGTGAGGGAGGGGGGGGGGCCTTTTAGACAGCGAAATTTGATGGCCGTCTGGAACACCTTCAAGGTATAGGCTACCTACTGCAAAAAATTCCAGGACTGTAGGACCATTCCCCTAGAAGTAGTTCAAAAGGGCAGAAGTGGGTCCAGACGGACGGACAAAACGCAAACAATACCACATTTTAATTCTTAAAAAAATGCGCTAAAAATATTGTTGTGTACGTTTTATATGACTTCGGCATCTGCAGTAATGATAAGTCGCCGTGCATTTCAATTATTTTTAACGTTAAGTGTGCTTATAAATTGGGATTGAACGCAAATATCGATTAGTTGATTTCGAGGTCAATTTTGTTTTGTCTCAGAATTGTTTGATGTTCGGTTTTGTTATAATCCTTTTGTTTAATTTCCTTGTCGCTGCGTAAGCTAATTAGTTTCAAGATAAGCATCACCGAAGTAAGTAGATGTTAATTCTTTTGACTACGATAAGTTAAGGAAGGAGGAAGGTAAGTTTAAAAAAGAGAAAGGTTTTAAATAATTGAACCAGACGCTAATGGGGGGGGGGGGGCGTTTGTTTTGGAGTATTGCCGTATTTGAGCGTTTAGGAAAAGACAGTCTGTCTTGTTTAATTGTGAAGTGGTATAGAAGAAAGCTAGAGTGTTTAAAGAAATGTTCTGTCGAGTTAAGCTCAAGAGTGTGTTACGTTACACAGACAAAGTCAAAGAAATGACATTCCGAAGCATCATCAGTTTGGTTTTTGTGTTAGTGCGTCTGTTTATTGAAAAGCCCAATTACACCTTCGTGGTTTTTTTCTGGCCCTAAGTGCTAACTTCTCTTTAAGCTTATTTGATTGATTGACGTTGAATAAATTTATTTCACCTGTATGGTTAGTTTCGTGTAAAATCGAGCCCAAATGTACGACCTAGATAAGAGGTTTCATTTTAAATTTGTCTATTTCCTACCCAAAATTACACCGGGTGTTAACTAAAAATGTGTTAATTATTTCGTTGAACTTTTGGAGGCGGTTACGGCTGCTGAATTTCTCATATTAATAAAATTGATGTCAATTTCGAGATCTTCGTTGTGGCGGAGGCTGGGCGTGACCTAGAAAAATTATAATCATTTTTTTAAAGACATTGGAGCTAGCTGGACAGGTGCTTGTGGGTGACTCTTTTCCATTGCACATATAGCAATAGTTTTTCATGATATATGAAAAAAAATATTATGATCGTTTCACTTCCGGTTTTGCCGGATGTGGATAGCAACTTTCTTATATCAAACACCCTGTATTTTATTTTATTTTTGAAATCTACATGAAATTCTACACCGTTTGATACCACATTTCCCAATACACAGTACCAAAGATTTTTAGTTATTCCAGATTTTTGAAAATTTTTGACGTTTGACTGTTTTTGAGTGCTGTATCTATGACCCAAATGTTACACGACAATGCTTTAAATTTTGATCGCTCTTCTACATATTTTATTGAAAAAATCAACTTTTGAAGGTTTGAAGTGATTAAAATTGACCATTAGTTTTAGAACACCCTGTAGAAAAGCGATCAAAATTTAAATAATTATCATTTAGCATCAAGTCAGTATTGTTGATTTTAGCAGATTTTTTGAAATTCAAGTCGACGGAGTCATGGGTTCAAAGCAGCCAAACGTAAAACATTTTGAAAAATCTTGGATAACCTTTGATAATTGATATTTAGGTATAGGGAAATCGATATCAAATGACGTAGATTTTCATTTTGATTTCGAAAATGCCATAAAATACCGGGTGTTCGATTTTAAAAAAAACTTACTACCATGTCAACCGGAAGTAAAACGATCATGATAATATTTTCTTTTGATAGCTCATGAAAAACTACGTTGGTTTGGAGATTTAAATGATCAAAGAGAGTCTGAATACTTTTAGGTAACGGTTTGCGTGAAACAGCCTGTCCATTATCCTGTTATCATTATCATTATCATTATTACCATTATCATTAGGACAAAGAATACAAGAGACCAGTGGAGACCCAAGATCTACCACCTTCTTACGCCAGAAGATCGCTCTCGAAATGCAAAGAGGGAATGCAGAAATGATATACTATAAAATAAAATATTGTAATAATTACCGACATGTAATCACTCAGAATATATTATCATTATCATTATCATCGAACGATGACCAATTTTGTGTTGGCAAAACATTGAATCGAGGTCTATAAAGCCGCATTTGTTCGATGAAAGTACAACCAAATTCACTAAATAAGTGGTCCACTACAGCAACCCCTTCTTCTTTGTACAGCAATTAAAGTCTGTAATTCAGAACAATTTAATCGGCCACAGAAATTGTGGTACGTTCAATAATGCATTGGTATTTGACTGTATCAACCTCATTGGATGTCCTAGAGTTCTCTTCATGAGAGGAAATCTCTTGAAAGCTTGAGTGCATCGCCTGCATCCCCAATTTAATTTACTTAATTTACATAACAGCAACTATGTATTTAAAAAATTACTTTTATAAATTTATTCATAACCGTCGGTTATGTTTATGTGCATTAGTGTAAACTAAAGCTCTAATTTAAGTAACGAGAGACGTGTATTGGATATCACAGCTGGATTAAGGATCAAGTGGCTACTTGAAAACGTTAAAATCTTAAAAACCCAAACAATTTATTTTTTATAAGTGGCTGAAGCAAGTAATTCGGGACCATTTCACACGCTACCTCGTACGTAAGACTCGAAATCTTCCGCGTGAAAGCTATAGGTACAATTTTTACGTTCTTTTCCTACGGCGTCTACGCACTTTTAGGAAATATGATTTTAATCTCGAAACCTCTTAATTAACGCTCTGAACTGACATTATTTATTGTTCGCATATATCTTTAGTGTACGCGTGTTATAATGACACGGAAATCAAACCGGCATTAACTTCGTAAATAAATAATTATTATGTACGCCGTAAATTACCAAACCTAACATGTTAAGTAACCTCACGTGTCCCAAAGTCGTAATTAAAACGACAAAATGGGAGTGTGCTACCGGAAGTGCTCCGAATAAGGAATCATCTTACGGCGAATCGTATAGGAAATGAAAAACTGAAGAAAATTATGGAGGAATAGGTTTCCATTGATCATAGTGGGAAAGCTTTTATCGAAATTGTGCAATCAAGATCGTTGAGATGAAGTTATAGCCTTAGATTGGCATTCTCATTTATTGTTGCTCGCCCTCTTTAAGTTAATATCATCCTTCGCAATACTTTAGATTAGTATTAGAAAGCGATTGGCCATATTCCAAACTTAACTTCGAAGTTTGAAGTGTGAGGCGATAATAATGGAAAAACAAACGCGAAAAACACCAATTCCATTTTTGACAAAGATTAATCACAAGCATTGATCAAAGTTTCAACAGGAAAACACTAAAGAAACACTTCTGGTTGCTTGCAGTTAGGGCAGTTGGCGCGAATAAACCCAGTGTTACCACATTCTTAACAATTTACATTGGATGGCGATTCTTTAGACGCACATTGGCAAAGGAAGATTTTAGAATTGTATATGTTAGAATGCTCTCGACACTCATCTGTCGAATGGCCCAAATCGCGACAAGATCGACAACGAACTCGTTTATCGAATTGCTTTTCCTTATCCTGGGGTGATCTACGTTTAAGAGATTTATTTGTGGTAACGTCAATTTATTGTGAATTAGAGTACCACAATTTTAGTCTATTTCCAAGTTTATGTGTGTTTTCGGGTATCTAGAATGAACAGCTTATATTACTCCTGATGTGTTGTTGGGCAATCGTACTTGGAAATATATTACATAGTTGTGTATTGGTTTTCTTTACTTAACGCTTTACTGGATGAATATTAAAAATCCAGAATATACCAAATGTACTGCCAGCAATGGCTCTTGTATATCAAGAGTACAGGGTGTCCCACTAATAATGGTCACAGGCCATATCTATGGAACCGTTAATTGCACCGCTTCGGGAAAAAAAAATTGTTAACAAAAGGGGCCAAGAGAAATCGCTGGAAATTATTTTCAAGTTTCTAGCTTCGCCGATAGAGGGCGTACGATTCATGGTTAAGTAGAAAAAGGACTTTTTTTCTAAAATATACCCAACAAACATGCATAGCAATCATGTATCAATTTTGCATCACTTTGATGCAGCACATATCGCTCTAGCTAGCTCATAAAATATGAGGGGTGTTGGAAGGGGAACATCTCTTTAAGGAATTTTAGGATTGAAGGATTTTAGGTGAATAGAGTCTTTTTAGCGCATTTCCACAAAAATTAAAAAACTGCGCTATTGTGGCCACTTCCGTCCGTCCGGCCGTCCGCTCGTTCGTTGAGACGCTACTGGTTCTTTATCTTAAGAGCTATTGTTCTACTTTTTTCGCTATTTGGTTCCTTATGGTGTCGAGGCTTGCACCAAGGGAGGAATTTTTTCTGCGTTTATTGCTGCAAAAGTTATTGTAAAAAAACAAAAAAACCGTTTTTTACATGTTCCATAATTTTACACTTTTGCCATTTATTAACGATCCTAGAGATCGTTTATAATTTTGTATTGCTGTCTGTCGCCTGTCTGTTGGTCTGTCCCTTTGCCTGTCTGTCCCTCTATCTGTCCGTGTGAACGATAATTTTGTTTAGAAGTGTCCGATCGCTTTTAGATCTCCGTTAGTTATGAACTGAATTGCATGAAATTCAATATGAGCATAGCTTTACCCATATAATACGCAATGCCAACAGTTGAGTCAAATCGATTCAACATTCGCAGTGCCCTTTTCGCATCTCGACCATTTATAAACCGAATTGCAAACTTTTTTATTTATGGAAGCATTTAAATGAAATTTGATACATAGGCGCTTGGAACAAAGGAAAATCTAACGTTGGTTTCAAAATTTAGATTTGCGCATGCGCAGTTCCAACTTTCTTATTTAGAAAAGCATTGAAATGAAATTCTTCTTATAAACAGAACTTGCACGTCAAAAATGGATTGCACATGTGCAACGCTATCTTTCATATTTGTGGCCGGATCTTTACGATTTTAACAGAAGTGCATCTTGCAAATGGGAAATGAATCAGGGGCGTCGCTAGCAAATTTTCCAGGGGGGGGGGGCAGCGTGAGATTTTTTAATGAGGTTTTAAAGAGGCAATTTGGGAACATATATCTATTATATATATAAATTCTATAATGTAAATATATATTTTCACAAACGGACTTATGTATACAAATACATATAAAAATAATACGAAATTATCGCAAACACATTCGACGTGGATTGCTTGCAAAAATTTCTACAGTTTGGTTTATATAATAATCTTGATTTTTGAAAATCATATCACGATGAACACTCATCATAGCCAAACCATGAAGACGGGCTTGTCCCATGGTACTTCTTAGCCACGTCTTTATCCTCCTTAGTCCACTAAATGACCGCTCCACCGTACATGTTGTGCACGGCAGACAAACTAAAATCTGCAGAGCTGTTTCAATTTGCGGAAAGAACTCGTCTGCCTCTTTTAAAACATCCACCACGGTCAACTCGTCGATCGTTATATCCGCTTTATTCGCCCATAGATTTCGCCAAAGCTCTATTTCACTCGAAATGTTAGGAAGGTTATAAATGTGATTTTAGATAAAATCATATAAACTGCACATGTAAACGTGGACCGTGGTAAGTATATCACACGTTTTTATAAGCAAGGTTCTGTAATTTTTGTGTTCACTTTGTTTTCATTTCCAGGGGGGGGGGGGCAACTGCCCCTCCCTGCCTCTCGCTGACGACGCCCATGAAATGAATACAAGTGGAAATGCGCTTTTTGTAAATCGTTTACGATTCCTTTTTAACTTGTTAGTAAATGTGATGAGTGGTAGAGGGCGTGATGTGACATTAACATAAACTTTGCAGGGTTTTTTTTTTTAAATCTCAAATGGAACGATATAATTATTTTATGTCTTACTAACCTATCATAGCACATTTTATATCTGTGATACGCGGGCATAAAGTACCACTTTATGCCCTAGGGCATTAAGTATCACCATAGTAACTCATTTATACTTAATGACAAAACAAACAAATATTTGCGTAATTGAAAATTAGAAACGTCAATTATTAATTGTCAATACCTACTAAATCACAAGATTGTCCTTATTTCGTATAGTTTCTGGAACTTCTTGCTCATTCACGATGAATTGAATTATTTAAAATTACGTTTGACGTTTGGATGGTTTCAATCACATTAACAAATTCGAACTACGCATACTCGATCAAACATAATGAATTATTTTGTAAACGTATTTTGACGAAGAAAACTATTTGTAAAACATAAAATTGTGTATGTACCACGGGCATAAACTGATGTTTATACTCTCGGGCGACTAAAAAGCTCTCGGGCCATATGCCCTCGAGCTTTTTAACTCGTCGCCCTCGAGAATATAAACATCACTATTATACCCTTAATACATAAATAACTAGTATGATATATCAAATAAGATGAAAAAGTGAGAATATTAGCAGCATTTTGATGTTGGTTTTCTAAGCAGAGATATGGAGAAAATACGAACATTCACAAATTTTAATTGCAATATTGATGGTCACTCCAAATCCTTAGAGCATTCTGAAATGCAAAGAGTTTTTCCGCTTTTCCCACATTCAGCTTAACACTCAAATTACCCATTTTACCAACTCACAATTAATTTATTAAAAAAAAATCATTTCAATGTCCTTGCGAACCCAATCCTATTTCCTTAACCTCCGCTTCATTGTGCCCATATTTTGTTTGACTACGCCACGGATTCGACGAATTTGACATCATCCTTTCTTGGTTTTACGTTTTACCGATTTACATAAAATGACGCTGTTCAAATATGTTTAAAATACGGTACCTACCACTTCATAGAAACATACCAGAAAAATTAACACACATGCCGTACGAAAACCAGACTGTAATCCGTCATAGAATTTTACTCCATTTAGCAAAGTAGCGGCAACAATTTTAAACTCTATAAGTACATTATGTCATTACAAATTGCGCGCGTTACAAAATTAGTACGGGCGTACAAAAAAACAACGCCTATTTTACGTCAATTAATATTAATTTATTACGGAATAATATCGTACCTGATATTTCTCAACAACTAAAATAGACGCTGGTTTAATTAGTACGTGTATATTTATGGCAAATATCAACAGATTATACCATTAGCAATTATTTACCGCTAAACAAGTGATTTATTAATATATTTTCATTATCTTCCCAACATTTTATTATCTTTTAATTACTTAACTATGGATAGTATATTTGAGGGCCCGATGAGGAACGGTAATTAAAAATTGTTTAATGATTAAATCGTATAAAACGGCCAAATACATGAATCGTAAAGCTTTAATTAATTACGAAGTGGACATAAAAGGAGTGTCCGTGCATTTATTGGAAGTTTTAACTAGAAATGCTCGTATCGTTTGGCCTATATTTTAGGTAGCCGATGGAAGAACGTGCATTAGGATTGTTCCATACTTGGTGATCTTTGACATGTTTAAAGAATGACACACTATTGTTTTACAACAACTTAATTCGAGAAGTTGAATTATAATAATTTAATAATGTTTCTGCAAGTATTTGTAGGACGTGGGATTGGTTTTGTTCTCTTTGGTAGGAATCATAAAGTATTTAATATATTCCTAACGATCGTGCACTTATTTTATTTATTACATTTATATATGTTACTTACGTGACTTCGAATAGTATTTTCGATCGGTGTGGATTTTTTCATTTTGCTAATGTAACGTTACGGCACAATTTGTGATCAGTCGAATGAAGCTAATTTTCGTTTCTCATGATCACGAGGTAGGTGTAGCTGCCATTTTTAAATATTACGAAAAGGCTTAAATAAGAAAAGGTACGATTCAAGTCAAATTGTATATTTATTCAAAAAACTATCGATTTCGGCCAAATATTAAAAAGATAATTATCAGGCTCAGTTTTGAATAAAAGTAAAAGTAAAATTCGACTTAATGGCTGAATATACAAATATACTGTTGTACAGGGGGGTGTCGTTTCTCTACGTTGAAATAATGCCGAAGGTGAGAACGAGCCACCCTGTAGTGAAAAATTGACGTATTGTCGACGTAATTATAAAAGAGAAACGGGCGTACCTTGAATATCAACTGAAAAATATTTCTCTCAAAACTAATATTTACAAAGAATTAGGAAACCTAGGTCTTGCACATAAAAATAAGGACACTAAATTACCCTCTCATTTTGATAATGTCGATGACATAAATGATTTTTTTATATCTTCGGTGAAAAATAAGTCGAAAGACAACAGTACTTTAGTACATTTTTATAGACCAAACTGTGTCGTGCCAGTAGGAGATAAATTTGAATTTACCATGATTGATGCAAACAGTATTCTTACAATTATTAACTCAATTAAGTCAAATACGGCGGGAATAGATGACATATCTTTAAAAATGTTGAAACTGTGCTGTCCCTCTGCAGTGCTCCCTGTTTTAATACATTTAATAAATTTTTCATTGGAACATTCGGTATTCCCAGATTGTTGGAAAGTTTCCATGGTGCATCCTCTACCTAAAAAAAGTAATCCCGAGAACATGTCAGATCTGAGACCTATCAGTATACTGCCAGTATTATCAAAAATATACGAAAAAGTGTTGTACCTTCAATTAGAGTCACACCTTGCGAAATTTAACATTTTGCCTTGTTTACAGTCTGGATTCAGAAGTGGTTATAGTTGTGAAACTGCACTATTAAAAGTTACAGATGACATCATTACTGATATGGACAAAAATAAGATTATAGTTTTAATTCTATTAGACTTCACGAAAGCCTTTGATACGGTTAATCATAACATTTTAGTTTCCATATTGCATTACATAGGTTTAGGAAAAAATTGTATATTATTACTATCAAGCTATTTACATGGCCGAGCCCAAATAGTTGTCAATAATGAATTAGCCTCTAGTCGCAAATCGATCCACTGTGGGGTTCCTCAAGGTTCAATACTTGGGCCTCTTTTGTTTTCTATTTATACTTCCCAGATCTACTTCAATAAAACACGTAAACTATCACGCCTACGCGGATGACACCCAATTATATTATGGGTTTGAAGAGTGCAACATAGATACCGCTAATGCGATTATTAACACGGATCTAAGCAACTTTATTAAATCTGCCACAGATCACTCACTACATATAAATGCGGAGAAAAGTAAAATTCTTTTATTTGGCTCAACACATAATTTATTCAATCGGGAACAGATAATATCTAAGTTAAATATTCAAATCAACAATCAGTCTTTGTCATTTGTTAATAATGTTAAAAACCTTGGTTTAATTATAGACTCTACTTTAAGATTTGAGGAACATATCAAGGTGTGTATACAACGTGCCTACGCGGGATTGGGGTATATTTATGGGATTAAGCACCTTCTAAATTCAAATTCAAAAATTCTATTATGTAATTCTCTGGTTCTTTCGCATTTCAGCCACTGTTCTACAGTGTATGGCCCTTGTCTCACTGACCGTAATTCTAGAAGGATAGAGGTTGTACAAAAATCGTGCCTAAGACTAATCTTTGGTATCAGGAGAAGGCTACCCATTTCACATAAATTATCAGAAATTAAATGGTTAAACATGGAGAAAAGACGCTTACTTCGTGCTTCCGTTCTTTTTCACAAAATCGTAACCTTTAAGTCACCTCCTTATCTTTATAACAAAATAACTTTTCGCACAGATGTACATAACATTAACATTCGCCGTAAAGACCACATAACCATTCCGCAGCATAAAAAAGGAATATTTCAGAGGTCATATTCGTACGCGATTGCTCATGTATATAATACTTTGCCAGCAGATGTAAAATGTTATGTACCAGATAAATTCAAAGTTAGTGTTCGTCGACTCCTGCTAAAAACATCCTAAAAACATAATAAATATGTAAAATATTTCCGTGTTAAAAACAATTAACAGCTTACTTTGTAAACCACATCTTAATTGTCAAATTCTTGTTTCTTGAGTTTTAAATGTACTACTCCATTTTTTGTTTCACTTTTTGTATGTATCATGACCTGTCTAGTTAAATACACTAACATAAAATAAATTAAAGGTTGAGTGGAAGAGCAGACACGGATGATATCCCTGTCTGAACTCCGCCATTTAGACAGGCTCTGTATAGAAATTGTCTATTAAAGTCATTTATTATTATTATTATTATTATTAAAGTCATTTATTATTATTATTATTATTATGGTCGGTGTTTCTTGTGAGAACTCAGGTCTAGCCTGGTTAACTAATCGCACGGATTAAAATCAAGTAACGATTAGTGTCTGTGTCTGTGTCTGTTATGTAGGGTCCTTAAAAAAAAATCACACACGTACATTGGAAATCTAGGGATAGTATGTAATTCATACTTACCAACATACCTATTGATGGGCACAATAGCCAACGCTATCAGGAAAGAGGAAAACAAAACAAAAAAAATCATTATAATAATTCCTGTAATTTTATTAAATGGAGTTATTGTGTAAGTGTTTCTTTGGCTTTGCGTTTGGGTTGAATACGAGTGGGTTGTGATAACGTGGTGTGCTTCTGTGAAGGAGTTTTGTGTTTTTTAATTGTATTTATGGTGTTTCTTTGTTCCTGAGGTCGTATTTGTGAGGTTGCTTGGGTTTTTGGTGGAGATATTGCAATATTTTGTGAGCCTGTGTTAAGGTTTTTGCGTTTCGGTTGTATACGAGTGGGTTGTTTCTGAGAAGAAGGAGTATTGTGTTTTTTAACTGTGCTAGGGCGTGTAACTTTATTGGATGGACCTGTCTTTGTAGTACATGTTGCGTTACTTGTGTTTATGGTGTTTCTTTGCTCTTGAGGTTGTATTTGTGAGGTTGCTTGGGTTATTGATGGAGATATTACAGTATTTTGTGAGCTAGTAGTGCTGTATAGGTTTCTGCGTTTGGGTTGAATACGAGTGGGTTGTGATAACGTGGTGTGCTTCGGTGAAGAAGGAGTTATGTGTTTTTTAATTGTGCTAGGGCGTGTAACTTTATTGGGTGGACCTGTCTCTGTAGTGCATGTTGCGTTACTTGTATTTATGATGTTTCTTTGTTCTTGAGGTTGTATTTGTGAAGTTGCTTGGGTTTTAGGTGGAGATATTTTAGTATGTTGTGAGCCTGTAGTTCTGTTAAGGTTTTTGCGTTGCGGTTGAATACGAGTGGGTTGTGAAAATGTGGTGTGTTTCTGTGAAGAAGGAGTTTTGTGTTTTTTAAATGTGCTAGGGCGTGTAACTTTATTGTATGGACCTGTCTTTGTAGTGCATGTTGCGTTACTTGTATTTATGGTGTTTCTTTGTTCTTGAAGTTGTATTTCTGTTGTTGCATGGGTTATTATTATTATTATTATTATTATTATTGTCGGTGTATCTTGTGAGAACTCAGGTCTAGCCTGGTTAACTAATCGCACGGATTAAAATCAAGTAACGATTAGTGTCTGTGTCTGGTGAAGTTATGTAGGGTCCTAAAAAAATAAAATAAATATAATAAAAATAAAAATTCACACACTCACATTGGAAATCTAGAGATAGTATGTAATTCATACTTACCAACATAGCTATTAATGGCCACAATATTTCAATTTCGTGCCTGATTTGTTCCTGTGTGTCTAATGTAAGGAGTGTATTTTTAATAATAA